>NW_005356635.1:3040663-3055772 GCF_000412655.1 Myotis brandtii
CAGCAGAGCAGGCCAGCAGAGGGGGGCAGTTGGGGGCGAGCAGGCCAGCAGGCAGAGTGGTTAGGAGCCAGCGGTCCCAGATTGCGAGTGGGATGTCCAAGGGGTCCCAGAATGGAGAGGGTGCAGGCCAGGCTGAGGGACAGCCCCCCATGCACGAATTTCGTGCACCGGGCTACTAGTCCTATCTAATAAAAAGGGGATATGCTAATTGACCCTCCCATCGTTGCAAAGATGGCGGCACCCCCAGCCAATAAGGAGGGAATATGCTAATTGACTTCCACGCCCTCAAAGATGGCGGCGCCCATAGCCATAAGATGGCCAGCAGGGGAAGGCAGTTGGTGGCGATCGGGCAAGTAGGGTAGGGCAGTTAGGGGCGACCAGGCCAGCAGGGGAGGGTAGTTGGGGGCGACCAGGCCTGCAGGGGAGGGCAGTTAGGAGCGACCAGTCCTGCAAGGGAGGGCAGTTAGGGGCGACCAGGCCGGCAGCGGAGGGCAGTTAGGGGCGACCGGGCCGGTAGGGGAGGGTAGTTGGGGGCTACCGGGCCGGCAGGGGAGGGCAGTTGGGAGTGACCAGGCTGGTAGGGGAGGGCAGTTGGGGCCAATTGGGCCAGCAGGGGAGCAGTTAGGTGTCGATCAGACTGGCAGGGGAGTGGTTAGGGGCAATCAGGCAGGCAGGCAGGCGAGCAGTTGGGAGCCAGCAGTTCCAGATTGTGAGAGGGATGTCCAACTGCCGGTTTAGGCCTGATTCCATTTTAAAATCATCCTTTAGGACATTTTTCAGTTTTAGACTTTTCAGTTAAGGTACTAGTCTTTACAGCATGCTTGTTCTGCAAGTAAAGATGAAAAACATTGATATTAGGATGGAATTTTATATAGAAGTATGTTACTTATATCAAATACTTTTGGAATTTGTCCAGGTCTCAATAGGCAACACCAGACCCCTTTTCTTGTAAAATTTCAGTATAATAATGTGAAGGACAGATGGAAGAACTTGCTTTCTCCAGAAGGAAATAATTTACAAAATCTATAATAATAAAAGCATAATATGCTAATTAGACCAGATAGCCGAATGACCTTCCGGACGAAGCTGGGGCTGTGAGGGCCGAGCCCCTTGCACAAATTTCGTACATCAGGCCTCTAATATATTATAAACCTATTTATCTGTGTCTACTGCTTTCTGTCTCACCACTCAACTCTGTCTCTCCAGCTCCATCTGCATATCCATCTACCCATGCATGCATGTACTTATCTTTTGAGGAGTGTTATAGCAGAAAGTAAAGGACAGATAAGAATCTTTAAAATCAGTCATTGTTAAGCAATTGCTGATAGTTGCCTTTGTGAGCCTCCATGCCTGAGGGCAGGATCTTCATATGTGCCACTCCCTGCTGTGTCCCTAGTGGATAGTGTGGTAACTGCAATTAGAAGTGTGACTGACTGAATGAAATGTCTCAGTGTTATCAAAAAAGTTTATGAGGTCTTTATCCCTGAATAGGAGCTTAATAAATACTAAGTTATTCTATCTCTCTTGTGTTTATCTAAAAAGGGACTGGGTTCTTGTATCTTTGAGAATAAATTGATTTTATTTGAATTGTGTGCTTTTTTAAAAAGTGTAATTAACCATTTTTGTCCTAACTTTTTTTCCCCTTCAACAGAAATAAATAATATTTATTATTTGGTGTGGGGTTTTTTTTATAGAGGGAAAGAGAGAGAATCTGTGAAATAATTGTTCTCTCCACCTCACAGGTCATCTACTGAGTCATTCTCAACAGATGCCTAGGCCCCACTTCAAAGCTATCAAATCAGAATCTAGGACAGGGATATGGTACATGGCACAAGAGCTCCACAAGTGATTTGATATAGAACTATACTTAAGAATATTTAAATTGCCCTAACCGGTTTGGCTCAGTGGATACAGCGTCGGCCTGCGGACTGAAGGGTCCCAGGTTCGATTCCGGTCAAGGGCATGTACCTTGGTTGCGGGCACATCCCCAGTGGGGGGTGTTTAAAAAAGAATACTTAAATTAAGTTGATTAATTTTATTGATGGAAAATAGATATCCAAGGATTGGGACTTTCCCAGGACCCCAGAACAAGAAAGCAGAGCTCCTTAATGTATGATCTGTTTTGGATTAAGTAAGGATGATAGATGGATGGGTGGGGCAGGGAAAACAGGATGGCATATTCCTTACTTTGTCAAAGCAGCTTGTAAGTGAGATACACTACGGTTTATTGGTAAGTAATCTTTCTCCCATATGTCTAGCTTTCAAAAATGGTTTTTCTTACATTCAATCTAAATTTTTATTTTTATTTTTTTAAATATATTTTTATTGTTTTCAGAGAGGAAGGGAGAGGGATAGAGAGAGAAACATCAATGATGATAGAGAATCATTGATCAGCTGCCTCCTGCACACCCTCACTGGGGATCGAGCCCACAACTCGGGCATGTGCACTCACCCGGAATTGAACCTTGACCTCCTGGTTCATAGGTTGACACTCAACCAATTAGCCATGCAGGCCAGGCTGCTATCCTATATAATAAAGCACTAATATGCTAATTAGACCGAACAGCCCAACGACCATCCAGATGACCTTCTGGACGAAGCTGGGGCTGCGAGGGCTGAGCCCCTTGCACAGATTTTGTGCATCAGGCCTCTAGTTTATTTTTTAAAATCTAGTTTGTCCTTCATCTTTGTCTTTATACTATAATGTCTTAGACTGCATTCTATGCTTTCTGCCTAGGTTTTTTAATTCAACCTGTGGAATACAATAGTTTGCCATCTTCTTTAAATTCAGCAGTTTCTAAGCAGTCTCAGTAATACCAAATTTGATTTCTATTACCAATTGCCTAGATAAGTTTCTAATAACATTTTAAAATTATAGTCCTATTTCATTATATCCTTCAGAATAACTATTTCTTCTTGAGTCTCTACAAAGACCAATGAAAAACATGGTAGATGTGTTTCAAAATTGGCATAATTCTTGATGGTAACATCTCTTACACTATTGTTTAGTAAAAGTTGTTGATTTTACCTTGATACAGAAAATATTTTACTGAAAGAGTTGTTGTCAACTAATTAGGAACACCTTTAGTGTCCAGCATTACTTATGTTAAAACATTCAATGGGCTATAAGATTTTAAATTTCTGAAATGACATAACCAGAGACAACTCAATAAATTAAAAATGATTTTATATATAAAAGCCTAAGCGACCGTTACGACCAAACAACCGGTCAACCAGTCGCTATGATGCTCACTGACCACCAGGGTGCAAATGCTCAATGCAGGAGCTGCCCCCTGGTGGTCAGTGCACTCCCACAGCCAACCTCCCGCGGCCCTTCCCCTCGGCCGGCCAACCTCCTCTGGCCCCTCCCCCACCAGCCGGCTAGCCCCCCAATAGGCCTTAATCGCTGGCCAGGCCAAGGGACCCCACCCGTGCATGAGTTAGTGTACCTGGCCTCTAGTCTGTAAGATAAATACTTATAAAATGTTTCTAGAATATGTTTTTAAGGTAAAAGGGCAAATGAGTAAGGACAATTAAATGACTGAAACTAGTTTTTGAACTGGAATAGGAAGTTTTTGGTTCTTATTCTTAGTTTACACCCTGGCTTTGTTTAGTGTTACTAAGGGGAATTTGGAATGGCAGGTCTGTTTATTTCTTTCTGGTTATATAATTCCCTCTGCATTAACATAATATCACAAAAGGAAGTTTTAAAACATATTAATAGAAAAATATCAGCTATTACAACTCATAAAAATGACTATATTCTTTCTAGAAAATATATCTGGTAACAAGTCAGGTTTATAGTCATAAATTTAGAAGCATCTTTGTTGCTAATGCTGATTATATAAGTTATTTATTCATAATTGCATGAATCTATTACTCCTGTAGGTTTATTATTATGAAATAATAATAAATATGTTTAGGGATGTGGACAATATAAGCATCATTTTTAAATCTTATTTTATTGTTTAAGATATTACAAATAGTAGTAGATATGTCTCCTTTTTTTTCCATTGACCTCCCCCTGGCCTCCCCTACCCCCCGGCACTTTGCCTCATCCCTCACCCCCACCCCCAGTGTCTTGTTGGTTGTGTTTATATGCATGCATACAAGTCCTTCAGTTGATTTCTTACCCCCATAACCCTTCCCTACCTTATCACTGTAGTTGGACAGTCTGTTTGATGCTTCTTTGACTCTTTCTATTTTTGTGCAACAGTTTATAATGTTCTTTATAGTCCACAAATGAGTGAGGTCATGTGGTATTTTTCTTTCATTGACTGGCTTATTTCACTTAGCATAATGCTCTCCAGTTTTATCCATGCTGTTGGAAATGGTAAGAATTCCTTCTTTTTTTACAGCAGCGTAGTATTCCATTGTATAGATGTACCACAGTTTTCTAATCCATTCATCTGCTGATGGGCATTTAGGCTGTTTCCAAATCTTAGCTATTGTAAATTGTGCTGCTAGAACATAGGGGTGCATATATCCTTTCTGATTGGTGTTTCTGGTTTCTTGGGATATATTCCTAGAAGTGGTATTCCTGGGTTAAATGGGAGTTCCATTTTTAATTTTTTGAGGAAACACCATACTGTTTTCCACAATGGCGGCACCAGTCTGCATTCCCACCAGTTGTGCATGAGGGTTCCTTTTTCACCACATCGTCGCCAGCACTTGTCGTTGATTTGTTGATGATAGCCAATGAGGTCAGAAGACACCTCATTGTTATTTTGATTTGCATCTCTTGGATGCAGCAGTGCCCAAAGATTCCTTTTTCTCCACATCCTCGCCAGCACTTGTTGTTTGTTGATTTGTTGATGATAGCCATTCTGACAGGTGTGAGATGGTACCTCATTGTTTTGATTTGCATCTCTTGGGTGATTAGTGACTTTGAGCATCCTATCTAATAAAGAGAGAATATACTAATAGACCCTCATGCAGTTGGAAAGATGGCAGCGTCCACAGCCAATAAGGAGAGAATATGCTAATTGACTTCCCCGCCCTCAAAGATGGCGGCACCCACAGCCACAAGATAGTGGTACCCAGTCCCCTCAGCCCCGCTGGGATGGCGGGCACACAGCAAGGCCAGCCCTGCACGCCTGCCTCTGGAGTCCCCCAATCCCCTCAGCCCCCCAGCTTTCCAGGGCCGCCCGAGGCTCAGGTAACCAGGGCCGGCCGAGGCTTGTGCTGTAGGCAGTGGCCGCAGCAGAGGTGTGATGGGGTGTCGCCTTACCCTGATCCCCAGGTCGCCCGCCCTTGAGGCCTCCTGGACTGTGAGAGGGGGCAGGCCAGGCTGAGGGACCCCCCCTCCAGTGCATGAATGTTCATGCACCGGGCCTCTAGTGTTTTCATATGTCTCTTGGCTTTCTGAATGTCTTTCGAAGAGTGTCTATTTAGGTCCTTTGCTCATTTTTTGATTGGATTGTTTACCTTCCTTTTGTTAAGTTGTATGAGTTCCCAGTAAATGTTGGAGATTAAACCCTTATCGGAGATAACATTGGCAAATATGTTCTCTCATGCAGTGGGCTTTCTTGTTGTTTTGTTTATGGTTTCTTTTGCTGTGCAGAAGCTTTTTATTTTGATGTAGTCCCATTTGTTTATTTTCTCTTTAGTTTCCATTGCCCTAGGGGCAGTATCAGTGAAGAAATTCCTTTGGCAGATGTCTGTGATTTCACTGCCTATGGAATCCTCTAGTATTTTTATGGTTTTCCGTCTTACATTTAAGTCCTTTATCCATTTTGAGTTTATTTTTGTGTATGGTGTAAGTTGGTGGTCTAGTTTAATTTTTTTGCAAGGATCTGTCCAGTTTTTCCAGCACCATTTATTGAAGAGACTGTCTTGACTCCATTGTATGCTCTTGCCTCCTTTGTCAAATATTAATTGAGCATACTGGCTTGTGTCAATTTCTGGGTTCTCTGTTCTGTTCCATTGGTCTATATGTCTGTTCTTATAAGCATCGTTTTTATCTTTAATGTTCTATGTCTCACAAGCATTTCATACCAGTTAGATCAAAGAAGTACATGTGTTTTTTATCGCATGGAAAAATATTTTGAAATAAAAATTAGTGTTTTATTTAATAGTCTTCTTATACTCTACTATCCTTTTAATCCTGAAATCACAGAGCTAGAGATACCCATAACATTTTCTTAAATGAATTTAGGGAGTGTCTGGCTATCTCTTCTTTTCCCTGTTAGCTTGAGAATGAGAAAGTAAAATGCTTCCATGTATGTAGTAGGTAGGAAAAATTGTCATGATTGTTAGAGGAAATGCATTCACCATAGACACATATTGCACAACGTATTATGAACATACTTTGGTAAGGTTTGGAAGCTATTTCCTGGACTTTTTATGGTCTCCAGAGAAACATACCCCCAATTTAAGTCGTTTCATTTCCTCTGACAGTTGTAGGTTCCCATGAATTAAAGTATATGACTATTTCGTTTTAATGGTGACTTTTAAAGTGTTGCAAAAGCCTTAGCCCATAGGTTCTCAGCCTTCCTAATGCTGCGTCTCTTTAATACAGTTCCCCATGTTGTGGTGACCCCCAACCATAAAATTATTTTTGTTGCTACTTTATAACTGTAATTTTGCTACTGTTATGAATTGTAATGTAAATATCTGATATGCAGGATGTATTTTCATTGTTACAAATTGAACATAATGAAAGCATAGTGATTAATCACAAACACAATATGTAATTATATATGTGTTTTCTGATGGTCTTAGGCGACCCCTGTGAAAGGTTCGTTCGACCCCCCAAGGGGTCGCGACCCACAGGTTGAGAACCGCTACCTTAGCCAGTTTGGCTCAGTACATAGAGTGTTAGCCTGTGAACCAAAGGGTTCTGGGTTTGATTTTGGTCAAGGGCACGTGCCTTGGTTGCAGGCTCCTCCCTGACCCGTGCCCTGGTCAGGGCATTTGTAGGCGGCAACCAATCGATGTTTCTTTCTATTTTTCCCTCTTTTTTCCAATCTCTCTAAAAGATCAATGGAAAAATACCCAGGGGTGAGGATTAACAACAACAAAAAATAAAATGTTGCAATAAAATATGAAAGTAATAGTTCTTGAAATCTAATTATATACTTATTTAATAAGTATAATAAATATGTTTAGGAATGTGGAGAATATAAGCATCATTTTTTAAATTTTATTTTATTGTTTAAGATTTTATTGTATCATAAAATGGAGTAGAGAATAATATCCTAAGGCATTAAAAGTTTTTTTGGTGATATGTATGGGGTATGTTTTATCTTTATTGTTTACAGTATTATATAAGTCTCCCTTTTCCCCCATTGACCTGTCCCCAGCCCCCCTTACCATCTGTGTCCTTTGGTTATGTGCATATGCTTGCATACAAGTTCTTTGGTTGTGGAGTATGTTTTCAATCTTAATAGTAATTTTAGGTGTGGATTACAGCTAACTAAAATTTTTGCCAATGGTTTGTGAGAACAAAATAAATAAGCAAATCTGTTCAAGAAATTTTAAAACTTACGAGACGTTTTTGATATTAGATCTTTCATAACATTCTCTAGTCAACTTTAGGTAATACCCATTTATAAAATAAAACAAATTTATTCTTAAGCCTCAACTTTTAGTAAAAGATGAACCAAATCCAACTTAGGAAATCTCAATTCAGGTAATCATTAACATTTGGGGAGGGAGAAATTGTTTGAATAACTGTGTGCCATGCTCAGCATGTCCATGGGTGAACCTTAGTGGGGGTGGTGAAGGATTAGAAAAGACAGGCAAGAGAATAAAGCTGGGGCTAGGTGGGATGCTGCCCTCTCTGATGGAGAGACAGTGCCACAGCCTGCAAGCCGAGTCTTTATTTTATAGCCAGATTCCACCAGGCAAAGTAAGGGCGTGGGTAAGATGTTTACAATGTTCTCACGGGTTTCGAATCTACTCAGTTACATGCACCTGATGAAGCTTTATTTACTTGCTGCACCTCCCGCAGCCTATATCACTTAGCCACGTGGGACCACAGGTTCGGACCATAAGGTCAAGCTTACAACTATAGCCTTTGGCCATAATTGTGCTGGGAGGGTTTTGCCCTCCAAGCTAGGACTTGTATGTGGCTTTGCCATGAGAGGACCGTGCCCTGTATTTAGTTCGAGGCTTGAACCTGTCCAAATACTGTAGCTGCTCTCCACATAACTGTATACTTTTATTAGCTTTATTTAGAGAAAAGTAGCAACTTTCAAGATTTTAGTTAAATTAATTCAGTTTGCCAGATGTGCTTCATTCCTGCTTTTACTTTGGATGTTTGAATTTAATGTACTCTCAGCTTATTGACATTTGTGTGGTGTCATTTTTTGGTTATTGAAAACATCACACATAATTTAGTGTGGCAATTTATTTTTATAGTAGTAAAAAATAAATTTTATAGCTTATAATAACCACTTTAAATTTATTTGTTCCATTATGTTATACTTCTGAATTTCTTGGTTTTTCTTTCTCTTTAAGTTAATAATCTATATATATAAAAGCCAAGCGACTGAAACAACCAGTCATTATGACATGCACTGTGGCGGCCAACCGGCCTGATTGGGGCCCCGATCTGCCTCCACGTACCCCGACCAGGGACGAGGCCTGCCATCAAACCTCCCACATCGCCTCCCCCCAGCGGCCCGGCCCCAATCAGCCCATATTGGGGTGGGCCGGCCAGACCCCACCCATGCACGAATTCATGTACCAGGTCTCTAGTGTTTATATAAAACTTGAATGTTTTCTATGAAAAAAAAATTTTTTTTTTAAGTTTTGTTGTATAACATTCTTAACTGAACATTCCCCAAAGTTGTGCTGGAGTTGGTTCATAGCAATGAGGCATTTAATTTGTTAAATACTAGTTACTATAAAGGATTTCAAATATAATTACCATAAATACTTATTAGTGATACATCTTTTTCTTAAATTATTCAAATTTCTAGTAGGACAATTAAGTTTAAAACAGTTCCTAGTTTTTAAGTATGAGAATTGTGATCATTTATGTTATAACATTTTTTTTCCTTTATGTACTACATCTTGGAACTTTGTCACAGGTTTTGACAGTATGGATGATTGTAATAAGAATATATACCATTTATGGTAGCAATAGTAATATAATCTTGAGCTAATCTAATGAACAAAATAGACTGATGAACAAAATAGATCCAGAGACATAGACGCATGGTACATACAGACTGTTGAATCTCAGACAGAAGGCAGCGGTGGATGTGTTGGGTGGGAAGAGATCAGCCAAGAACTTATATATGCATAACCCATGGACACAGACAAAATAGGGTGGGGAAGGCATGGGGTAGGGGGAGGGAGAGGGTTAGAAGGGTCTATGGGGAAAATAAGGGGGCATATGTAATATTTTCAGAAATAAGGATTTTAAAAATAAAAAACTTGAGCTACTAAGTTATGATTTTAACCAATGGCTTTCTCTTTGGGTTAGAAATTCTAATATAAAGAATTGTCATGGAAGAAGAATTGTTAGAAGATTTTTCTCTTTCCTGGTTGTATGTTAGCCTCATCCTTGGAATTTTCAAAAAGTGTGAAAGTTTTATCTAAACACCATACCTAATTTATTTTTTTTGTGATGTCATCATTGTGACGATGCATATAAAAATGTCACTGCTGACATCCTATGCCTAAATTTGGAATGGAGAAAACAGAAAGATGATACTAATGTTTTGAATTATTGTTTCTTTCAGCATTGGTTTACCGAACTACCACCCGTGTTAACATTTGAATTGTCAAGATTTGAATTTAATCAGGCATTGGGAAGACCAGAAAAAATTCACAACAAATTAGAATTTCCTCAAGTTTTATATCTGGACAGGTATGGTTTGGGATATAGCATAAATTAGTTTAGAAACATTTCGGTAACCAAGTGAAGAATTACTGTGTTTAGAGAAGAATTTTGTTTAATTTCCTTAAATTCTTTAATTTTTGTATAAAATATTTAGTAGCATTTGTCAAGAAAAGGTATAGTAAATGGAAATTATAAGGAAGTTTTTAAAAAGATTATTATATTCTTGTATTATAATTCTGTCAGAAATTTTCAAAAGTACTATTTTATACTGTTTGGTATCCTCCTTCCTATATAATAAAAGGTTAATATGCAAATCAACCAAAGAGTGGAATAACCGGTTGCTATGATGCTCACTGATCATTGGGGGGCAGATGCTCAACACAGGAGCTGCCCCCTGGTGGTCAGTGTGCTCGCACAGGGGGAACGCCACTCATCCTGAAGCCCGGCTCATGGCTGGCGGGCACGGTGGTGGCGGGAGCCTCTTCTGCCTCCATGGCAGTCGGACATCTTCCGAGGGTGTGAGAGGATGCGGGCCGGGCTGAACCACCCCCCCCCCCCCCCCCCCCCCCCCCCCAAGTGCATGAATTTTGTGCACCAGGCCTCTATTTTTATTATAAAATTTTGAATGAATTGATCTTCTATGGGATTGCCTAGACCAGTGGTCGGCAAACTGCGGCTTGCGAGCCACATGCAGCTATTTGGCCCCTTGAGTGTGGCTCTTCCACAAAATACCATGTGCGGGCGCGCACGTACAGTGCGATTGAGACTTCGTGGCCCGTGCACAGAAGTCGGTATTTTGTGGAAGAGCCATACTCAAGGGGCCAAAGAGCCGCATGTGACTCGTGAGCCGCAGTTTGCCAACCACTGGCCTAGACTTACTATTGTATCTCCTTCCACAAATTTAGAGATACTAATGATTGCTATTTTTCTTTTTTTCTGCAAGATACATGCACAGAAATAGAGAAATAACAAGAATTAAGAGGGAAGAGATCAAGAGACTGAAGGATTACCTTACAGTATTACAACAAAGACTAGAAAGGTATTGTAACATTTACAGAATTATGAGCTAACTGTAGAAGTTCATGCTTTTAGCGATTATCTAGAATTTTTAATCTTACATTTTTCTTGAGTAATTTATGATCCTAGGAGTAGATAATAATTCTGAACTGATATTATTGCTTATATAGTTTAGTTTTTAATTCTGTTAGAAACTTAAAATCTTTTATAGTTCTCATTAGAAGATTATTCTAGTATTTAAAGTTAAATATTCTCACCAACAACAGGTACGGTTCTGAAAATAGATATAAACTAATTTATAATTGAGGTTTCTTCTTTCATGATACTAAATATTACTCTTGAGATTTCCTTTAAGACAAATGGTGACTGAGTTTTCCTCCTTAATACAGAAGATACAAACTCAGATGCCTACCAGGACCTCGTGGAGGCTTTCTGAAGAAAGGCAACAAGTCAAACATAGTGGTGGACAGGGGTGCCTAGAGCACACCCCTTGGAGAGGGAGTGGCTGCCAGCCACATTAGCTCGTGGAGTCATGATAAATGTCATCTCAGTATCCCTAAAGTATCAGATTGTTCCCAGAAGCAAACATCTAGACTGTCAAATGTTCTGTAGTTTAGATAAAGTCCCCAGGCTGAAATGTCATCTGCCAGATGCCAGTTTGCAGCCTCTGATGTAATCTTTATTCCCTTGTTTTAGTGCTAATTTGAAAATACCCTGAAATTTTATTGTACAAATATAATAGATCATATTTCAATAATTCTTATTCTTAAAAGGCATCTACACTAGTAAAAGACAAAGATGCTAATTGACCGTACCTTCGCTACGCCCAAGCCTCACCCACCAGCCAATCAGAGTGACTATATGCAAATTAACCCAACCAAGATGGCGGCCGACAGCCACAGAGCTGGTGCAAGCAGGAGGCTTGGTTGCCCTGGCGATGGAGGAAGCCAAGCTTCCCGCCTGCCCTGGCCGGCTGTGGCCTCCACAAAAGGCAACAAAGTTTCAATTATAGAAGCTAAATAAATCCCAGATACCTGCTTCCAGCCAGCCTCCACTGGGAGCTTGGGTGGCTGGGGGCTGTAGTCAGCCTGCAAACAGCCATCAGCCCTCACCCAGGCTGGCCAAACCCCTATGGGAAGAGGGTCCCCACTGGGGGGCTTGACCAGCCTGCAAACAGTTATCAGCCCCTCACCCAGGCTGGCCGGGCACCCCAGTGGGGACCCCCAACCTGAATGGGGTGTGGCCAGCCTGAAAACGGCCCTCAGCCTCTCACCCAGACTGGACACGCAACCCAGCGGGGACCCCCCACCCTGAAGGGGCTGTCGCCAGCCTGCAGCCAGCCATCAGCCCCTCACCCAGGCTGCCCAGGCACCCCAGCAGGGATCCCGACCCTGAAGGGGCTGTGGCCAGCCTGCAAACAGCCATCAGCCCCTCACCCAGGCTGGCCAGGCACCCCAGCGGGACCCCCACCCTGATCTGGGATACCCTTCAGGGCAAACCAGCCAGCCCCCTCCCATGCACCAGGCCTCTATACTATATAATAAAAGGGTAATATGCAAATTGACCCTAACAGCAGAGTGACTGGGAATCACTGGTCACTATGACACACACTGACCACCAGGGGGCAGATGCTCAATGCAGGAGCTGCCCCCTGGTGGTCAGTGCACTCCCACAGGGGGAGCTCTGCTCAGCCACAAGCCAGGCTGACGGCCGCCGGTACAGCGGTGGTCGTGGGAGCCTCAGCCTCCTCAGCAGCACTAAGGATGCCGACTGCAGTTAGGCCTGCTCCCGGCTGGCAAGTGGACATCACCCAAGGGCTCCCGGGCTGCCAGAGGGATGTCTGACTGCCAGCTTAGGCCCGGTCCCCCGGGGAGCGGGCCTAAGCCAGCAAATGGTCATTCCCCGAGGGGTCCCAGACTGCGAGAGGGCACAGGCCGGGCTGAGGGACCCTCCCGAGTGCACAAATTTTTGTGCACCGGGCCTCTAGTCAGTAATAATATTGAAAAATAACCAGAGGTAAAAAAGTAGGAAGATAATATTAGTCACCATGAAACCAGATAACAACTAAAAAATAGTCTTAGGAGATGAAACTTAGAGTAGTGTTAAAATTCATAACAGTGTATACACACATTCAGGTTTAATCAGCTTTGGTTTCTTTTGGAGAATATTTAATTTATTTCTTGAATGTATATTTAGTCTTACTGTCTTCATCTGAAAATTAATTTCAATGTTGAGAGTTTTATTGAAGTATTTGTATCATGTTTTATAAAAATTTTTGAAAAACACAAATTTGCTTTATATGCAAATTAAAGCATTCATACATTTTATGGTTAATAGATATTTAAGCTATGGTTCGGGTCCCAAGCGCTTTCCGTTGGTAGATGTTCTACAGTATGCATTGGAATTTGCCTCAAGTAAACCTGTTTGCACTTCTCCTGTTGATGATATTGATGCTAGTTCCCCACCTAGTGGTTCCGTACCATCACAGGCATTACCAAGGTAAAAAGTCTTTTTGAAACAAAAGACAAGCTGTGCTTTCTATATTACATAATAATGTAATTGGTACCCTTTGAAGAAGGTTTTATAAGATGCATGTTGTGATTAATTTTAATGAATTCTAAAAAGATTAGATTCACTTAGAACATTTGTTGTATGTGTTCTAGCTGCTTTCTTACTTCATTATTTCAATAGGTTGTGGATTTAATTTTTCTGGTTGTGGATTTAATTTTTCATATTTTTTCTATTCAGAGTTATACTTTAGGTTGTTTTAGTATGTTATCTGTTTCAACGTTTTATTCATGAAAATAATAGTGTTAAATTAGAAATTTCTTCTACAATGTAAGCTGGTAAGTATTAGCAAGGAAAGGTATTTATACTTTTGGTACACATAAGATTTGTTGGTGTGTTTTTTTTTTAAGTAGATATGATCAAGCTATTTCTACTATACAGCTACAATTTCTTCCTTAAAATAATGTAGTCCTTGTACGTTAAGGAACTCATGAGGATGTTAGGTTACTCCACATCTCTTCTATTCTTAAGACCATTTCTTTTTGAAATTATAAGCCAATTTAATGCTATGTATTTGGCACAGTCTTTGTCCAGAGCTTCAATTTGGAAAGTTTAATAATATTTTATGCTTTAAAAATACAGCACAATGGAACAACAGGGAGCTGCCTCTTCGGAATTGCCAAGCACATCACCTACATCAATAGCTGCCATATCATCAAGATCGATGATTCACAAACCATTCACTCAGTCTCGAATACCTCCAGACTTGCCCATGCATCCAGCACCAAGGCACATAACAGAAGAAGAACTTTCTGTGCTGGAAAGCTGTTTACATCGCTGGAGGACAGAAATAGAAAATGACACCAGAGGTAAGAAGCTTCTCGTAGTGTACTTACTGTTGCCTCAGATGGGTCTGTATAAAGACAAATGGAAAACGAAAATCACTCTGGATTTCTTGTGTAAATATTATAAAGTATTTTTTTCTGGAAAGGGTTTTCTAAAAGATAAACTAGTCTGGCTTTCCATTTTTATGATCTTAACTAGAGGCCTGGTGCACAAATTTATGCATGGGTGGCATTCCCAGGGTGGTGTCGGTGCTGGGACATGATCAGCCCTCCGGGCAGGCTGTGGGACACCCTTGATGGCCCGGGATCTGGATCCGTCCCGCTGACGTTCGCACCGGTTGTCGGGAGCCACCTGGCGGCCGCTTTTATATTCTTTCTTCCTTGTGGAGCGTCTAGGGGGGGGACGCGGCCGACTTCTAGGAGGCTGGAAGCACTGTCGGGATCATGCCGGTGGTGCTGGTCCGTCGGTGCATGTCTCATTCTCCGGAGATTGGACCTGCAGGACTACTGAGGGACTGAGTGGCTGCCGACGGGCTGGTGGGCCACGGGACCGGTCGGTCAGCTGAACGGTGCTCCTGCTGTGGGAGCGCACTGACCACCAGGGGGCAGCTCCTGCGTTGAGCGTCTGCCCCCTGGTGGTCAGTGTGTGTCATAGCAACTGGTCGTTCTGCTATTCGGTTGATTTGCACATTAGCCTTCTATTATCTAATCTAATAAAAGACAAACATGCAAATTGACCATACCTTCGCTACGCCTTAAGCCACGCCCACCAGCCAATCAGAGCAAATTAATCCAACCAAGATGGCGGCCGGCAGCCAAGGAGCTGAAGCGAGCACGAGGCTTGGTTGCTCCAGTGATGGAGGAAGCCAAGCTTCCTGGCCGGCTCTGAGCTCCACTGAAGGCAACCAAGTTTCAATTATAGAAGGTAAATAAATCCCAGAAT
>NW_005356635.1:3056401-3060136 GCF_000412655.1 Myotis brandtii
CCCCCCCGTGCACCGGGTCTCTAGTATAGGATAATGTCTTATTATGGACAAGGCCTCTAATTCAGTTTTTTTTAGGTAGTTACAGGGAGGGGCAGAATTTTCACTTGAGCCTGAAGCTAAAATTGTCCTTAGCTCAGAAATCTTCATACCACTGAGACACATCTTGGTGAGGCTCATTCTGAACCCCTACTCTGTTCTATTATGTGTATAAGTATTGGGAACCATCTTATCTCTTTAGTGAAAGGAACCTTTTGTTATGTTACAACGACTAACTTTATCTCATGAGTTGTGTTTTGGCTTCAAGCCTGTATCCAGTATTCATGCAGCAACTTCAACTCTTCTGTTCAGTATTTATCTGGTATATATTTTATTTTATTTTCTCTAAATCTTTCTAGATTTTTATGTATTAGATAGGAATAGCCCATGGACACAGATAGTAATCTGGCAAAGGCCTGGAAGGGGCGGGTGCAGGGTGGAGAAGATCAATGAGGAAAAAAAAAAACTAAAACAAAGAGACATCTGTAATTCTTTCAACAATATATATTTTAGATAAGGAAAATATCTTAGTTGAAAAGAGTTTTATGTGAAATAATACAAGTAATTGCTCTACAGTGTACTTTATATTCTCAACTCCTCTCAAAGAGATATTAATTGACCTATGTTCACTTAATATTAATTGACCCTATGTTCACTGACTGCAGGACTGACTTCCGCCACGCTGACCCTGCACTGACTGCCACGGGGGCTGCGATCAGACCCAGCTTTTCTCTCCCGGTCTCTATCCGGCCTGATCGCAGCCCCCTCAGCAGTCAGTGCTGGGTCGCCAGGACTGACTTCCACGGGGGCTGTGATCAGACCCTGCTTTTCTCTCTGAGCCTCTGTCCGGGCCTGATCGCAGCCCCCTCTGCAGTCAGTGCTGTGTCGCTGAGGCGCCCACAGCACTGACTGCAGGATTGACTTCCGGTGTTTAGTCGAGCCTTCAGTCGTTTGGGATGTTACAGACCTTGGCTCTTTATATATATAAATATCAGATTCAGAGATGGAAGAATTTTTCCTGGATTACTTAGCTGATTAATGACATGGCAGATGGTCTCATTTTCTAGTTTAGTGCTCTAAATTAATATCAAGCTGGTATTCTCAGCTTCTCCATTGGAGAAACCCCATATAGCATCATATTTGTACTTATAAATTGTGTGCTATCCCTGATGTTGACACAATGAAGTTCAAGTGATAAAAATTTTCTTTAGACTTAAGAATTAGAAATGTGAATTTAAATTTTCAATCTTTAATGAGATCTCCACATATGATATGAACTCAGTGCCAGCCTGCAATGAGTTTTAACTGGAATGTAGCAAAATAAAGACAGTGCCCTATGAAGGAGAGCGGGAGTTGGTATTAAGTTGCCATCTCTCCTTTCTTGGAAGGAACTCTACTATTGTTAAAATGCCCTTTTTTTTTTTAATTACTAAAGTGACATAATTTTATGGTAGATTTTATTGTAAATTTTCTTACGTATTACTCTATTACTGTCCCCCAATTTTTAAAATTAAAGAGTTAAATTGAAAAGTAACTAGTTTTATGTCAAAAGGTTGAAACTGTATTAAACAATATCGATTGTTAGATTTTATGTGCCCAACTTGACACTTTATAGACAATATGTAAATAAAGAGCAGTCCTAATTTAATAGTTAATAGGATATGATGGTGACAATTAGCATTAGTAACTGTAAAGATTTCTCTTAGCATTTTTCATATGTGAAGGCATTTTTTACATTTAAATTTATTAGTACACATTAATTAAGCACATAGCTTTTCCTGAACACTGTGTTAAGTTTGGGATAATTTTCTACTGGACCTGACAGATTGTGTTTCTTTTATTTTTTATGTATTTATCTTTTATTTATTTTTTATTTTTCCCCATCACCATTTATCCCCTCCATGCCCTCTTTCATCTTCTCCCAACCTCCCTCCTAGCCCACAATCAACACAGTGTTGTCTGTGTCCAGGGGTTCGTTCTCTCTCTCTCTCTCTCTCTCTCTTTTTGCTTAATCCCTCCACTTTTTAGTCTGCGGTAGTCTGATAGTTGAAAATGGTTTTTCGGTTTCTTACATTTCCTTAATTATGACTAAAATTTTATTTTTCTAAATTTGTTTGTGATATCTGCCCATTTTTATATTGAAACACTTGTCCATCTCTCTTATTGCTTAATAGAAACTAGCATTATGGGTATCAACCTGTTTTCCAAAGTGTATGCTGCAGATATCCTTTTCCTTGTTTGTCTTTGTTATTTGACTTCCTTTATGTTGGATTTACTTTGTTTTTATAATGTAGACTAGAGGTCTGGTGCACGAAATTCGTGCACTGGTGGGGTGTCCCTCAGCCCAACCTGCACCCTCTCCAATCTGGGACTCCTCGGGGGATGTCCAACTGCCCATTTAGGCCTGATCCCTAAACAGGCAGTCAGACATCCCTCTCACAATCCAGGACCGCTGGCTCCTAACCGCTTGCCTGCCTGCTGCCTGATTGCCCCTAATCGCTTCTGCCTGCCAGCCTGATCGCCCCCTAACCTCTCCCCTGTTGGCCTGATTGCCGCCTAACTGCTCCCTTGGCGGCCCGATCGCCCCCAACTACCCTTCCCTGGTGGCCGATCGCCCCCAACTACCCTCCCTGCCAGCCTGGTCACCTCCAACTGCCCGCCCCTGCCGGCCTGGTTGCCCCCAACTGCCCTCCCCTGCTGGCCTTGTCGCCCTCAACTGCCCTTCCCTGCTGGCCTTGTCACCCTCAACTGCCCTCCCCTGCTGGCCATCTTGTGGTGACCATCTTGTGACAATGTCCCAGCGGCCATCTTGTGATGACATCACACAATGCCACCTCTGCTGGCCTGTTCGCCCCCAACTGCCCTCCCCTGCTGGCCTGTTCGCCCCCAACTGCCCTCCCCTGCTGGCCTGATTTCCCACAACTGCCCTCTGCTGAGGGCCATCTTGTGGTGGCCATCTTGTGATGATGTGGGTGCGGCCATCTTGTGGCCATTTTGTGACCACGTGAGGGCGGCCATCTTGTGATGATGGGGGTGGCCATCTTGTAGCGGCCATCTTGTGACAAAATAGGGGTGGCCATCTTATGATAATGTGAGGGAGAGAGGGCCACCTAGGCTTTTATTAGTATAGATTTTCTTAAGTTTGGGAAGGGAGTCTTATCTTTTCCTTGATTTTCTATCAGGCTGAGGAAGATCTTTCCCTACTCTAAAGTGACATATTTTTTTTGTAGTCTTTCATGGTTTGTTCCTGATTCCTTTCAACAAATTTATAGTATAGTGTGTTTATGCCATTATACTATAACGAACCATTTTCCTATTGACAGATATGTCTTCAGTTTTTAACTTATATGGACAATATATCTGTGAACATCCCTGTCTCGGAATGACTTTGTGTAGGATAGATTTCTACTGGAAATAGAAATAATGAGTAATCGGAGTCTCGGAACTTTATTTCCATTGGTAATTTTAGTGAATTTTTATTCAATTATGTGTTTATATAAGATATGTAGTGAAGGTATTTTATTTCATGCTAAAGTTTTTCTGATTTACATAAATATGTAAGGGGGTTTAGCTTTAAATTTCATTGAAAACTTTTTTATAGATACATAGTTTTATTGGTTCCGCACATTTTCCAAAAGAACCATATTTGTTTTGGTTTTTAATTATGAATTTATGCTGTATCTTTTATTAAGTTAAAGA
>NW_005356635.1:3060162-3070141 GCF_000412655.1 Myotis brandtii
CATATATATATATTTAAATATATTTTATTGGTTTTTTTACAGAGAGGAAGGGAGAGGGATAGAGAGTTAGAAACATCGATAAGGGAGAAACATCGATCAGCTGCCTCCTGCACGCCCCCTCCTGGGGATGTGCCTGCAACCAAGGTACATGCCCTTGACCGGAATCGAACCTTGGACCCTTGAGTCCGCAGGCCGACGCTCCATCCACTGAGCCAAACCGGTTAGGGCAAGAGAATATATTTTTATATAGACTCCAAATAATAATGTTTTTAAGAACTCTTTTAGGAAAATTTTTTTATTCTTCTAACATATTGGCAGGAAAATCTTTAATCTCTGTCTTATAGGTCTCAGTAGAAACATCCTTGAAGTTAATCATTAAATGACATCTTCTGCTCTTAGATTTGCAGGAAAGCATATCCAGAATCCATCGAACTATTGAACTAATGTACTCGGACAAATCTATGATCCAAGTAAGTTACATTTTGAGCTAGTAAGCATTATAAAAATTATTATATGTCTTATTTATCTTAACCAAATTCTTCTTACATGTTTTGTTATAAAATTGCTGAACTTAAAGAAGCCATATTAATATTTACCCCATTCAGTTATATTTCCATTCTGTATTTATTGCTTACTCTTTTTATTATTTTTAATAATAAAATATATCAGAATTCCCTTTAATATTTAAAAATAAAATCATGAGAGAATCATAAGGTTGTTTAAAGATATTAAGATTATGGGAGAAAGTATAGGACTCAATTACATTTTAAGTTCTGGTAAATATATTCTAATGTTTAATAGAATAAGCCATTTTGGTAAACTGAACCATCAGTTTATAATTTTGAAGATTTAGACAAATCATGTGCTTTATATAAAAATATAAGCTCTTAATTCAAAAGAAATAAGTGAAATAGATCAACAAATACTTGCATAAAATACATTTTCAAAGTTTTAAAAATCATCCAATTTATACATCTGACTGCTTTCCACATATTTAGCTTATCTTCCCCTTCTTTTATTATTTTGTAGTTTAATATTTTTCAAACTTTTAATCTCAGCCAATTTTCTTTTATTAGGAAATATGCTTCTATGTATCCTCTAGTCACATAGTTTGTATGTTTCATGGAATGTGGTACAGTAAAGAGACTCTTGATTGCTGTTTAACTCTTCTGTTTTCATATTTAGGTTCCTTATCGCTTACATGCTGTTTTAGTTCATGAAGGCCAAGCTAATGCCGGGCACTACTGGGCATACATTTTTGATCATCATGAAAACAGATGGATGAAATACAATGATATTGCTGTGACAAGATCATCATGGGAAGAGCTAGTGAGGGACTCTTTTGGTGGTTATAGAAATGCCAGTGCATACTGTTTAATGTACATAAATGATAAGGCACAATGCTTAATACAAGGTAAGAATACGAAATATATATAGAGTACTGTATATTTTTAAATAAGTTATCCTTTTATGTGACTCTGGTCTCTGGTTTGATGAGTTATGTAAAATTCACGCAGGGAATGATGGATATGATTAGAAAAAGCTATTGGGTTATTGTGAGTAAACCCAAATCAAAATGTAATATGACCAGGGGTGAGAATTAGAATATATTTTGTATTCAAAGTTAACTATTTATTAACCATTGTAGAATGTAAATATGACATGTTTCTCCTTGCTTAAAATTCTTTAATGACTACAACACACATTGACTCATATTCAAGTTCCTCACCCTGACATATTTCTGACCTCTTGATTGTCTCTCCAGCCTCATTTATGACCATTGTCTATCCATTTCAAAATGATATTGAACTTCTTGCTGTATTCTGCTCTCACCAAATCATTTTATTCACACATTTGTATCTATGTGTTCTTATGGGTTTTTTTTTATATTTTGCCTGCAATGTTCTTATTTCTTGCCTTCTTTGCCTAATTCCTGCTCGTCTGTCAAGGTTCATTTTAAGTGTCATTTGCTTTGCAAGTCTTCCTTGTCTGCCAGAAAGAAAACTTCCTGGTATTCTCAGAGATCCCTCTGTCAGGCACTTACTGTGTGTTGCAGTTGTATGTTGACTTGTCTTTCCCACTTCACTCTGATCTCCCCAAAGCCAGGGACTATGTCATACTATGTCTTTTTGTTTTTTATATTCTAACATAGGGTTTGCATATAGAAAACACTTAATAAAGGTTTGTCGAAACTGATAAAATCAACCTTCCTTTAATTATTCAGCAAAACTAGCTAGGAAATCCACTTGTGATTGAAAAAAATTTAATTGGTGTTTGTGGAATAGAAATTGAATAACTTAAGTAATATTTACACAATCTTTTAAAAATCTTTCTATGTTAATTAGTTTTCAAATTGCATACTATATAATAAAAAGCTAATATGCAAATCGACCAAACAGCAGAACAGCTGGTCACTATGATGCGCACTGACCACCAGGGGGCAAATGCTCAACGCAGGAGCTGCCCCCTGGTGGTCAGTGTGCTTTCACAGCGGGTGTGCCGCTCAGCCAGAAGCCCTGAGCCAGGCTCACTGCTGGTGAGCGTAGAGGTGGTGGTGGGAGCCTCTCCCGCCTCCGTGGCAGCGCTAAGGATGTCCAAATGCCAGCAATCGGACATCCGCTGAGGGCTCCCGGACTGTGAGAGAGCGCAGGCCAGGCTGAGAGACACCCCCAACCCCCCCAAACACACACACACCCTGAATGCACGAATTTCATGCACCAGGCCTCTAGTATGAATATATTGCTACTACTAAACTGCCTCTGATGAAAAAGAATTTTAGTTCTATTTTGAGCTTAATAAGGTTATGAGTTATTTCTTCTCATTTTGTGGTAAGTTTTACTTCATGAATAATCAGACATCTGGTATTTTCTTATAACAGAAAAAGTAGTACTTACAAGTAGTCAGTGTTTGAGTAGCAATTTTGGCTTTATATTTGGTTGCATTTTTTACTCTTCCAATTAAAAATGAAAGATGAGAATATTAACTAATGGATTATCAAATATTTGAATCATTGATTTTCTGAGCATTTTTTTGAGTTTTCTTTTAATTTCTAGGTAATATTTATTTACTAACTTTAATAATTTATACTTTATATCTCATTTGAAATGCATTCTATTTGGAGCTTTGTGTTTTTCCTTTAATTCTTAATTTTATATTAGTTTTTGAAATATAATTTGCAGAGGAGTTTAATAAAGAAACTGGGCAGGCCCTTGTTGGAATAGAAACATTACCACCGGATTTGAGAGATTTTGTTGAGGAAGATAACCAGCGATTTGAAAAAGAACTAGAAGAATGGGATGCACAACTTGCCCAGAAAGCTCTGCAGGAAAAACTTTTAGCATCTCAGAAATTGAGGGAGTCAGAGTCTTCTGGAACAACAGGTTAGTCCATTTTATTAAACCATGTCTTATTATCAATATATTTATTATTGATATTTTATTATAAAATAAGATACTTATTAAATAAAAAACAAATTTTAGTTATCTTAAAGTGTGAAGAAGCTGGTAAAAATGATCTGAAATTTCATCACTCAGAGATAACCACAGGCCAAAATTTAGTTTACCCCTTTGCCAGACATCACTGTGTACATGTATAACTGACACTTGAATAACATAGGTTGGGTGCCAACCGCCTGTACAGTCAAAAATCTGAGTTCAATAAAGCTATCAATAAAATGAATTCAAGTGATTTTATATTTGAGCAAAATAACACTTCCATATATATTTTGAGTATACTCAAATATATAAATTTTTTCATTGTTCTTAAAATTAAAAATAAAAGTAGCCCAAACTAAATGTTTAATATATTCCAAGTAGAAATGTATGTAGAACTATAAAACAGAGATAAATGTATAAAAATATAAATATTAAAAAACGTTCTAGTTATTAGCTGATGAAATCAATAAAATATTTAAACACTATGCAAAAATAAAGAAAATATGTTGTAGCAAAATTGAAAATAGAATGTCTTCTGATTTTTAAAAGATTAATTTCATCATCATCGAATTGTGAGTATGTTTTAGGGTAATATTTGCTACTGTAGGAAATGGGCTCTTGGGGATATTAGAAGAGATAAGTTAAACACATTTTTTTTTCACACATTTGGCTCCTTTTTTATAACTCTGAATGGATCTTTTTGAATGACCTTTTTTTTTTGCAAGGTCTTTGTGTTTTGTTTTTAGTTTTTTAGGAAGCATCTTAGGTGTTTGTTTAATATCTTTTGCAGACACATCCCTAGGTGGGTTTTTGCAGTATCACTTGAACTTTAGAAGGACTTATTCTTTCAATGGGAGATTAACAAGGACTCAACTATTCAATTTATATAAAAACAAGTTACAAGTCTGAATAGTTGAGTCCTTGATCTTGATAGTAAGAGGCATTGATTTAGAATTTTTTAAAGACCAAGATAATGGTATTATACCAGCAAAGATACCAATGTCTTGATACATAGATGTAGTACAGTATATCGGAATAGCACCATTGCCATTTGGTGAGCTCTGCCGTTATTAACAGCAGGACTGCACTTTCTTTCCATATATCAGGGGTCACTGTGTATAACGGGAGGTGCTGTGGTTTCATTACAGTGACTTTATAGGAAATGAAATAGCTCAGCAGGTATCAAAGAGGCTTCTGAGTGCAAATCGCAGTGTAGTGACTACATTGTATTTCTTTTCAATTTCAGCCAATTTCATCCCTTTGTGACTTCCTTCCTTGTTTTCTATACATACCCTCACCAAACCACTGCCCTGAACTTCCCTCAAGATGTAGCTACTGTTTTATTCTTCCCTTAACTTTTACACAATTCCATTTGCATGTGGCTGTTCTCATTTCTAGTGGAATAATGGAGCTGCATAATTGGCATAACTGGTAGTGGTACTTAAACACTCAGATGAAGGTTATGCTCTAGTTCTACTCTTGGTTCATCTATATATTATGCCACCAAAAATATTAAATTCTAGAGTCTTCTCTTTATCTGGTCTGTTTCTCACAAGACTCTAAATTTACAGAGTTAGCACAGTATATTTCTACTAAGTCAAACTAATACATATTCCTACATAAGTGGACAACATTAACGCCTATCTGACAGGGCTAGTCAACTTTGCCCCACTATTTACATTTGTCACCTTCTATGTTCTCTATATAAAAGGTCAGATCTGTGTGCCTCATACCCTCTTTTCCTGATCAGAACATTCTACCATGCACTTTATATGCTGTTTTGTAATTTTAAAAAATTCAGTAGAAAGTATTAGGCATGCATTTTCATGTCTCTCAGTATTTAAAAAAACAACTCGAAGAAAATGCAACTATTTCAGAGAGGAAGTAGAATAAAAAATAAAAGAGGATGAAATGTCAGTTCAAATATAACTGTTATCCATAGTTATCTTCCAAACTGGATTTTTAGAAAGCAATATACCTTAATAGGAAACATTGTGTCCTCCATGGAAATGCTAGAAATAGGCACTTTGTTTGAGTTAGTAGAAATAGAATATGCTAACTCTATAAACTTGGGGCATAAGATTATTGCTGAAAAGATTGGTTTCTATTACTATACTAGTGGCCTGGTGCACAGATTCGTGCACATTGAAATTAATTAGAAGAAATATTTTAATATCACTATTCGCCCTTTCTCTATAATAGAAGTGTCAAGCAAATTCACAATCGACAATGACAGATCAAAACACAGCATGTGATTGGCGCCAGGGAGAGCTTTATATGTATCATGCATGCACAAGTCAACTTAGCCTTTTATATATGTAAAATAAACTTGCTTAATTAGACCTGCTTTTTGATTTAGCTAAACATTTTCCAGCCCAGTGAAGCACCCCAACTTCTCTTTCAGGTAATTGTCAGCAACACAGCAGTAAATATCAACATGAAGCAGATTATTATTGTAGATCACACAGGGAGAACAAAGGGTAAAATATTTAACTGCAGCAGTGTTTGACTATATTCTGTGCAGTGAGAAAACCTGAAATCATTTTCAAGGCCCACCATTTCTTCTTTTCAGTTGGGTCAAGTTTCTAAGCTTTCTAAATCTCCGTTTTCTGGCTAATGAAAAGAAAATAGGATTCCACTGAGTCTCCTATCTACCTACTCCAGGACTCTGTGAGGATCAAATGAGATGAGGCACAGGAAGACGCTTCACAAACATTTGGTTAAAGTGTGAAATCTTTCCGCCTGGCTATAAAGCAAGTCCTGTTCCTGGGCTGAAGAAACTGCAAAGAGGCTAGTCCAGTGGTCGGCAAGCTCATTAGTCAACAGAGCCAAATATCAACAGTACAATGATTGAAATTTCTTTTGAGAGCCAAATTTTTTAAACTTAAACTATATAGCTAGGTACATTGTTATTAACTTAATTAGGGTACTCCTAAGGCTTAGGAAGAGCCACACTCAAGGGGCCAAAGAGCCGCATGTGGCTCGCGAGCCGCAGTTTGCTGACCACGGGTAGTCGCTAGGGAGAGGGAGCTGGGCGTTGCTATATGACATCATTACCCAGATAGACACTTAGCATATTAGTCATATATATATATGTATATGTATGTGTATGTATGTATATATGTATATATATGTTAAATATCATACTAAGAAATTTGTCCTCCGTTGCAGGGGAAGTTAACATATCTAACATATCACAGTTGAATAAAGGAACTTATAGTGTTTATTAGAACCACTTATCTGCTCTCATTAGTATTCTTTTTATTTCTCTTCACAGTTTTCTAAGTAATTTGTTTAATTTGGTATAATACTTTCAAAGTATCAAAGAAAACCTGTATTTATATCTCTCAGTTGTGCACTAGGATTATGAAGTAATACAAGGAAATGTTGCTGATAAAATCCATCAGAGTGATTTTATTCCCTCCCTGCAAGTGTTCTCAGTAAAACTGTAACATAAGAGCTATTAAAATTCATTTTCTTCTGTGTGATATTCCAATAAGAAGATTAACTTATATAGTATTAATTCAATCAGTATTTGTTCTTTTAACATGAAACCCATAGGCATCACTTCTCTAATATCATTCATTGTCTTAATTAACAAAGTAATAAATGATGGAAAAGTATTATTTGATTTATCTTATGCTACCTCCTTATTCTGCTTACCAGAAAAGAGAACTTACCTGGACTCTTATGTTTGGAGATCTTCAGATAATTTGAGGTATATCTCTGATTAAGCAGCATAGCTCTAGACTGCATTTGTAAAACAAAGAAATTAATGTGAAGAAGAGAAGAGCTATGCCTGATACTTCTATTTTACTAAAAATTTATTTGAAGTTGGTAGAACATACTATAGTATATTCAAATGAAAACAAAAGAAACCAAAACAAAAAAAGTAAGGTGGAAATGGTTAGTATTGGAATGAAATGCATTCCACAAGGTTTCATAATTTGCCTAGAGGCATCATGTAGAATTGGCTCTACGACTTCCCTAAAAATAACTTTTCTAAAAGTTAAAAATAAGCTGATGTTCCAGGAAAGTCCAGCTGGTTTCTGAGAGTAAGACCTGGTAGACGGAACAGTGTTCTCAGTATTCTCAGGTTCCTTTCAACAGGAACTGGGTGATGTTCCTGTTTATCTAGCACAATAAGTGACATGTGATAGGTGCCCTTTGAATGTTTTCTGAATTGAATTCATTCCTTATGGAGATTTCAGTAACTGAGTTTCCTAGGGGTGATCCTCAGTGTATGAGAATGCCAACATTTTAAAAGTACAGCCAAGAACTCTTTAAAAAAATGCCAAGAAATAAGGCAGTTTTAACATCAATATAACACTGGTCAGTCTTTAATTAAAAGTCATGTGTGAAAAAAAAAAAAGTATAGCCAAAATTACTACACATTAGAGAAGCAGGCTAAAGATGTGTGGTACAGATGTATCTCTGTTCTGGATATATTTTAAGTTTAACTGGTTTTTAAGCCTTTACCCCATCCCTCATTCCCAAAATTCTATTTGTGGTGGCACTCAGGAATCTGAAATTTTAAGTTTTTCGTGATTCATTATAGCCAGCATAGCATGGCTCTTTATAGACCACTTTTGGGGACTTGTCAGTTTTAATTATATTTCTAGCAATGAATGGACTACATATCTTTGAAGCAGTCCTGTTTAAATGTTCTTCTAGATGTGAGTGTAATAAGTATGACTCATTAGTAAGTCAAGGTTTTAGATATTTCTGTAAGATATGAGATGTTGCTTTTTTTTAGTAGTTGATTAAAGAGCAGATCCTTATACTTTAACAGAAAACCAAATAGTTGTCAAGTTGACTCTCCTCTTAAAATATTGAAGAACATAACCAGGAAATATGCTTAAGTAGAATGCATCCAAGCCCTCCCAATCTTTTACTTCAACGTGAAAGTGGACCAAAGGAGCAGGCTCAGAGTACTCTCAGAATGCTGGTCTATAACAACCAAACAGGTGAATGAAGCCCCTTCATTATGAACATAGAACATGGCCGTCCAAAATGTCAGTGAAGCACCCATAGAACAAATGAATGATTTGAGAGGTACTTTAGGTACAGGGGTATTATATCCCTCCAGAGAGAACTGGTCACGTATGGTGAAATGAGTATGTTTAGGAGTTTGTAGCTGTAGGTAGGGAACCAAGGTAGACATCCAGGAAGTAAGAATAATAAATGATATGCAAGTAATCACCAGGTGTAATCCAAGTCAAAGCATGAAAATTACATTAAACATTAAATGGAAGGACCAGTTAGTATATAAAGTGCCTACCATTTATATAGGCCAGCACTGAAGAGGCTTCTGTAGGAGTACATAGGGTGAAGATAAATCATTGTGTGTAATTACACACACACACACACACAAAACTAACTCTTTCTCTTTTTGTTGTTTTTTTTTTTTTATACAAATAAATGGAAATTGCCTAGATAGATGGTAGGGTACTAGTTTTATGGGTCCTCTGGACAGAAGAATACAGTATAACCAGTAAAAAAATATATTAACATGAAAATGTTTATTACATTAAGTTTAAAATATTCAGTATTATTTTTGCTTGAAAAATGTGGGTATGTGAAGTCTGGAATTATATAATACTAAAAATATTAACAATGCTTATGTCTGAGTAGCAGAAAGAGCTTTTTATTGTTTTCATTTTGGTTTTTTTGTTCTCAGCATGTTTTGTACTCTTCTGGTTTGACAAAATGAAGCCGAAATTTATTTTTGTTATGCGGACCCACCGTTACAATCTGACTCCTTTGTAATTCTTCCAAGACTGCTTCACTATGAATACCTTATGTTTTATTTAAACTAGATTATTACCCAGTACTCTTGCTTTAGGGAACTTTCCTATCATTGTTCATCAAGAATCCTTCATTTTTAAAATGTCCTCTATCAATATTCTTGAAATTCTATTCTTTAAGACCTTTCTCAAATTGTTTATGAACCCCCATAAAATTACCTCTGTATTATTTATCTTTTTCTTCTTAATTCTAATCTATTTTCACTATCAAATTTATGTTGTATTTGTATTCTAATTTGTTTAAAATAAAGACATGTAGTGTAGAGACTCATTAATATCCAGGATTTTATTAATCTTTTATCTGTCTTTGCAATGCCTTTGCATATGTTATTCCTTCTCCTCGAATCTTTTTCCCATATCCAAGATAATCCTCTCCACAAATCCTTCAAGACTCAGCCCAGTTGGCATTTCTTCTAGAAGGTGTTTCTTTTTTTTTTCTTTTCTTT
This sequence comes from Myotis brandtii, assembly GCF_000412655.1. Lineage (NCBI taxonomy): Eukaryota > Metazoa > Chordata > Mammalia > Chiroptera > Vespertilionidae > Myotis > Myotis brandtii. The sequence continues at coordinate 3,069,850 of NW_005356635.1, forward strand.
ATTGATTAAGGTATTACATATGTGTTCTTATTGCCCCATTGCCCCCTTATCCCCCCACTCATGCCCTCACTCCCCTGTTGTCCATGTCCATTGGTTAGGCTTATATGCATGCATACAAGTCCTTTAATTAATCTTTCCTGCTTACCCCCACCTTCCCCTACCTTCCCTCTGAGGTTTGACAGTCTGATTGATGCTTCTCTGTCTCTGGATCTGTTTTTGTTCATCAGTTTATGTTGTTCATTATATTCCATAAATGAGTGAGATCATGCGATATTTATCTTTCTCTGACTGG
>NW_005356635.1:3070163-3085825 GCF_000412655.1 Myotis brandtii
TCCAGTTCCATCCATGCTGTTGCAAATGGTAAGAATTCCTTCTTTTTTACAGCAGCATAGTATTCCATCGTGTAGATGCACCACAGTTTTCTAATCATCCACTCGTCTGATGGGCACTTAGGCTGTTTCCAAATCTTAGCTATGGTGAATGGTGCTGCTATGAACATAGGGGTGCATATATCCTTTCTGATTGGTGTTTCTATTTTCTTGGGATATATTCCTAGACTGGGATCACTGGGTCAAATTGGAGGTGTTTCTTAATATGCAACATCATCTCAAGTGTGTGTATTAGGCCCACACTTTTATAACATCTTGTGCATAACTCTGATATTGCATTTAGTACTTTCTATTGTAATGCAGTATATATTTATCTGATTTTATTGAGAATTCCTTAAAGTGAGTGAATTTTATGTCTTTTTTTTTTTTTCATTGTTAATACCAAGCAGAGTACTGAAAATGGCACAGGCTCAATAAATATATTGAGAATGAAGTGTGGGTTTTTATTTTCAAATTCCCAGATCTCAAATCCTTATAGGTTCACTTACTATGACTACAGCACCATTCAAATATATTCTCTGGAAGATTATACACAGGGAAAACTCTAGAGGAAATTGCTCTTTCTGTGTGACAATTAGACAAAACCATTCAGCATTACTCATAAGGTCTTTGGACTCAAATTCCTATGTAGAAGGAAACCTTGACCTTGATAACCTAAGATATATTGATCGTTTTGATTAGATAAAATTACTTTTGCTTCTAAGGACTTACTGTCCAGATTTTGGTGATTTAGACCAGTGTCAGACCAGATAGATTTCATGGCCCTCATAGCATTAAGTTCACATGCTACTACTGGCCATTGATGTTTTATCTATTACAGTGAGAATAGACAAAGGGGGCAGACACAGGTAAAATCTTTATCAATGAGAAGGTTCTTTGATAAGCCCTAAATAAGCTGGCTTAGGTCACTTAACCATGACACCTACCAGAAACAGAAGCCCTGCTAAAGCTGGAGGTGTAGCCTAAGATTTTCTTTACCTCATTCATTATACAGGAGCACTAAAAGAACATTGCAGCCCAATCACAAAGTATAGAAATGAGAACTTTAACTTATTTTAGCTAATCTGCTCATCACACAATATAGGCATTCCTCCCTCTAGTTTTCCCCACTAGACTATATTTCACCTCTATCACCCTCCTTACTCATGCCAAAAACTTGGAGTCATCTTCACATTCAGTCTCCATGCTGTTTATTTCCAAACTGTACTTGAATCTACCCAGTTTTCTCTACCCCGTTGCTATCTCTGTTTAGCAAAAGCTGTCTTCTCTTGTTCATACTGCTCTCATACCTTCACTGATTTCCAATTTTACTCTCCTCTCTAATCCATTCTTTACAGTGTAGCTGGAATACATTTTTTAAAACTTGCCATGCTGCCATTGTATTGAAAACATTCTTTCACTTTCATATCTCCTCTTGTGCTGTAGTCCAGCCACACTAACCTTTCAGATCCAGCTCATGCTCACTACCTTGGCTGTTCATTCTTCCATCCAGCAAAAGAGTCACTTTATTTCAAATCCCATCATTTAAGTCACCCCTCCATTTTATTGCTAGAATGTATTATTGTAATAGTGTCACAATTCACATGTGTGATTCTCTGGTTAATGACTTTCTCCATAGTTGACTGCCAACTTCATGGAGCAGAGACTGGCTATATTGTTTGCACTCAATACTAGTCTAGTGCCTGGCACGTAATTAGATGCTTATTAAATTTTATTGGATAAATGGATGACTGTGCATATTTGAAATTATAGTACTTCTTTTTGAATGATATTTCACTTGGAGAGATTTTTTTTTTAATTAAACAAATATTGGAAAGGATGACAGGAGCCCTGTTGTGTCCTACCAGTTGGTTGAGGAAGGACTCAGTTCCAATAACGTGGGACGTTTTAGTATACTTTTTTCTTCCTTATATTCATTCATAATCTTATTAATTCATTTGTTCCATTAATTTATTGTGTGCTTTATTATGTGGTAGGTGTTGAAGAAATAGCAATACAAAAGGGAGATAACATCCCCGCTCTTACATCCAGCAGGGGATATAGGCATGAAACATATATCTATAATAATTAAGTTATAATTGTGGTAAGTGCTATTAATAAGAGAGTGTAAGTTAGTTTAGAGCAATGGTTCTCATCTGGGAGTGATTTTGTCCCCTAAGGGCATTGACAACAATGGAAGTCACACCTAGGGACAGTACTATTGGCATCTCGTGGGTAAAAAATGCCAAGGGAGTACAGGACAGCCTTCCACACCAAATGCCAGTGGTCCGAGATATGTTGTAATCAGTAATACTTTTACAGGGAAGTGGTATTTAAACAAAAGGATAAATTAGTTATTAGATGAGGGAGTGAGAGTGAGTAAACATAGCCAGAGGGAGGAAAATAAGGAAAGATCTAAGGTTGGAATTCGATCTCTTCGATATATTCAATAAGCTGAAAAAGCTAGTATATGTCTCCTTTTGAGCAAAGGGCAAAAGACACAAGATTATGTCGGAGAGCTAAGAAACGGCTCCCTTAAAGTCTTTGGAGTTTTCTATGAATCACCCAGTAAATATTCAGAGTACACTTGCATCTGTGGGTCTTACTGTCAGAACATGGGTAGTGGATATCATTTTGGGAGTTCTTAGCAGGGATGGTATTTGAAGTTTTGAATTTATTTTAGTACCAATTTGCCAATGAGTAATTGTTATTTTCCCTGACAGCACTCAGCTACCAGGGGCAGGTTTAGAAAAAGAGAGAAGATTGGGTGCATTCAGGGTTAGCGCTTTGTCAGGTAGGTGTGAAAAAGGATAGCGTAGCCAGAAAAACAGCTGATATTCTCTCTGTGGAGACCTAGGCCAGGTAGGCCAGGATTGCTGTACAAACCAAATCCTTTCTGTTTGTTTTTTGTAGAACGCTAGTGGTTTTTAAAATGAGATTTTGGGATTTAGTGCAAATAAAATTACTGTGAATTCTGTGTCATAAACTATAATGGGTACTTTTTTCAGTAATTATTTGATTACTTTTGGATTTTTTATTAATTCTGGGAGAAGTGTTGTGTGTATATAAAATTGATGATTGCCTAACTTTGAATTAGAGTAATAATAATAAATAATAAAATTGATGATTGCCTAACTTTGAATTAGAAATAAATAATAGAGTAATTTTAGTATAGATGCTCTGATTTTATTAGATATACAATTGATTCTTTTCTCATGAAGCACAAGCAGGAGAACCAGAATATCTAGAGCAGCCATCAAGAAGTGATTTCTCAAAGCACTTGAAAGAAGAAACTATTCGAACAATTACCAAGGCATCAAGCAATCACGAAGATAAAAGTCCTGAAACAGTTTTGCAGACGGTAAGAACTTTTCTTTTCCCCCTCTGAGCATAGCCATGTTCATGACGTTTCCTAGCTCTGTGATGGACAGTGAGCTCTCTGGGAGTCAGGGGAGGCAGTGCCATGGGCTCTTCATCCACACGAACAGTGACTGGGGGCATCACCTAACACCCCAGTTGTAGTTTTTTCCTCTATAATGTTAAAAAATGATTATTTTTAAAAATAAGTTACTAACTTCCTGTTTGAGAATTATGAAAAATACAGTCATAGGTTAAATTGGTCATTGATTGGGAATAAAAAAGAGAACTAGAACATTTAGCATTACAAATTGACCCTTGCACAACATGGGGGTTAGGGTGCCAGCCCTCTGAGCAGTTAAAAATTCAAGTTTAAAATTTGACTCCTCAACAGCTTTACTAATAGCCTATTATTGACCAGAAGCCTTACTGGTAATATACACAGTCGATTAATACATATTCCTTATGTTATATGTATTATGTATTATATATTATATTCTTACAATAAAGTATAGAAAGGAAAATGCTATTAAGGAAAATACATTTACAGTGTTTATTTTTAAAAATCCACATATAATGGACCTGCACAGTTCAAATCCATGTTGTTCAGGGTCAACTGTGTTTCTCACGCCTCCCTCAATCTCTAGTCTTACTACATTGGAATAGTTTAGAATAAGGAATAATTTTCATTGTTGCATGGAATGTGTTTAACAATAAAATACCAGGTACTTTAGGTTAGAGTAGTAAATATTACCTTACACTATGGTTTCTGCATATTTCAGTAGTGTTCCGTTCAAAAATTGTCATGATAATTCTTCTGTTGGTAGTTTTCAGTTGTGTCTTTTTATAACAATAAATTGAGCACATTGGTATTGCACTATGTTTTCAGTGACTATAACATTCTGGGATATGCTATTTCAAGAATTTGGTATTACAAAATCATTCAGTTGCCATCATCTTATTTTATTAGCACAAGCAGCTCTAATATAGGTTTCATGATAGCTAATGTTAATATTTGACGATTCTCCTCTAGAGAACTAAAGAGAACAAGAGATATAATTTTTCAATGCAGTTTTCTACTTAATTGCTAAATGCACTGAGGTCTTTAATATAAGACCTCAATTAACCAAAATGTCCATTTAATAGGGTGTTGTGTTATGTTTTAATGAAGGAAATAATCAGGAATTAGTTTTTAAAGTTATTTTCTGTTTGAATAATTTTGATTATATATCATTTTACCATAAAAATAATGTATTAATATCATTTTTTTATCTAACCAAATTTTGCAAATGCTCTAGAGACTCTGAATGAGTTTGAGATGAACACCTGCTAACAATAGAGCACTTGTTGGCAAATACTTCTTCTAGTGGTCCTGAGCTGTGTAGTTCTTGGGGAATGGTAGAATAGGAAAACTAGGGAAGGAGAAAGGGCCGAGAAGTAGGTGCACAGGAAAAATATTTTTACCAGTAATAAAAAATAACTTGTCAGGGCCTTTGCTAATTAGGAATTTTGTTTGTTAGAGCTTACATTATGGTTAATAAATAGCATTCTTTTAACTGATATCAGAAAGCCTAAAAGCATTATTTAGCTTAACGTAGACTCATGATTTTTTTTTGTTTGTCTAATCATGTGTAATTTAAATTTGCAGAAATCACTTAAATTTTGATTGCTTAGTTTATTAATATGGATATCGTCTTATAAGCTAACAACCTACTGCTTCACCTTTACTTGAGAAAGGAGGATGACATGGAGATAATATGATAATATGATAATATTTATGCTAGTACATTCTCCCAAAAAGCAAGCTGTATAACATTTGGAGAGTATCTCTCCATGGTTTCTGTGATTCTAAGCTTTCCAGGGAATTCTTCTTACACTAAGGTTGGCTAGCATAAATATTTTTCTCTTTGGCTTATTTTCCGGTGCAGCACCAACATTTGGCCCCTTTGCCTATATAAATCTTGCAACATGCCTAAGAATGTGTTAACATGGCTGTCTGAAGCAGCCTGTGTTCTTGGTCTCATGGTCAGTTGTTTAGACTCATGGTAACCACCATTGGGTTTTCTCATTTAAATCTATGCTTTAGAAACTAAATTGCATAGATAAAAAGAGTCTGCAGACTTTGTGATTAGATAGTCTTGATTTTTGAATATTGGTTTTACTTCTTACTAGCTATGCAAACTTGAATAAGTTGCTTAATTTCTCTAAATCTCAGTTTTCTTTTATATAAAACGGAGGTGATTGTGAGGTTACTTTAGATCATTTTTTTAAAATGCCTAACTTGTAGTGTAGGCACTAAGTAACTGTTAGTTTTCTTTTATTGTTTAAATTCTAACCATTTCACAAATATACAGTATATTAAGCTCCAACCTTAGTGTAAGAAGAATTCCTTGGAAAGCTTAGAATCACAGAAACCATGGAGAGATACTCTCCAAATGTTATACAGCTTGCTTTTTGGGAGAATGTACTCAAATTTAAATGAAATATTTCAGGAAATTTGAAATATACAGAAAAGTGGACTCCCGGAAAAAAACATGCATAGTCCCAAAGTTAAACACTATGAATATGTTAGTATGTTTTCTTCTATTCTTATTTTTATATACAGGTTTAGAATTTATCTTTATAATTGAGTTACTACTGCATATAAAATTTCATATCTTAACTTTGCTTTTTTAAAAATCACATTATAACTTAACTGTTTCCCATGTTATAAACTCTTTTAAAAAGTTTATAGGTTGAGTATTATTCCTTTGAGTGATTAGATTCTTGTTTACTTACCTATCCCCCATATTCAATTCTACTTTTACATTATTCTAAAGGGGCTGCTAGAAATGAAACTTTCTTCATATGTTAGGTTATTCCTTCAGCTTCCTCATAGTTGAATTACTTAGTTAAAATGATATGAGCATATTAAGGGGGACAAAAGTGATGAGATGATATAGTGCTCTAACCACCTTTTATGTGACTGCTTTCAAAAAAATTATATATTTAACTAGAGGCCCGATGCACGAAATTCGTGCAAGGGGCTCAGCCCTCACGGCCCTGGCTGCCTCGCAACCCCCTCACTGGTCATTCTGGAAGGTCGTTTGGGAAGGTCGTTCCACTGTCCAGTCTAATTAGCATATTAGCTTTTTATTATATAGGATGGCTTTTAAGCAGTCAATAAAAATCTTTGTATTTTAATTATTTTTACAACTTTTTAACTGAGGAACTTATTTTTAACCCTTTCAAATTCATCCTTGGTTAAGATGTTTATAAAGGACATGATAGTAATTGGAAAAGATAAATATGCATCTGTTTTACTTCAGTGAACCCTTAAATTCTTTATATGAACATTTGTTATGGTACCTTAGGATATCTAAATGTGAGAACAACAATACCTACAGAATTATTATCTGCACCCAAGCTATTTCCGTTTTTCAACTTTTACCCATATAATTAATCAGTATTATGCTGTTGAAACTCTTCTGTGGTAACTGGAAAGGTTTATAAAACCCTGATTTTTTTTCTTAACTGCATTTTTTCCCCAATGGGACTGTGTAAGGATCAGTATTCTAAGGAATACATTTTCTAGTTGCTACTTGCTGTAAATTTGTCATGTGTCCCAAAAAAGTGTGTTAACATTTTAACAGCTGATAGCTCAATTTTGAAAATGAATTGTATTTTAATAAACACTGCCTTTTTCATTATTAAATGTGTGATGTAAATTTTTTGAGGACACCCTATACTTTCTCTTCTTAAGACAGTATTGTTTGGGATTAGTTTTCTTGTGAGAAATTTTTTACCACTGTGTCCATACAGATTTCTTAATTTATCTGCTTATTTCACTTTTATGAATGGAGACCTAGGACATTTATTACTACATAATAAACATATCTCTATAGGATATTTGTGATGGTAATATTGGGTTAGAATTATTCAAATGTAAGCAATTTAAAATAGTATTAATCTATAATAATAAAAGCATAATATGCTAATTAGATGGGACAGCCGAAAAACTTTACGGACATCATTCTGGACATCCTTCTGGATGAAGCTGTGGCAGCGGGGGCCCAGGCAGAGGCAGTTAGGGGCAATCAGGCAGGCAGGCGAGTGGTTAGGAGCGATGAGGCAGGCAGGCAGACAAGCGGTGAGGAGCCAGCAGTCAAGGATTGCGAGAGGGAAGTCCGACTGCAGGTTTAGGCCCAATCCCACAGGGATCCCTGCGAAATCTGGCCTAAATCAGCAGCCGGATATCCCCCGAGGGGTCCCAGATTGTGAGAAGGTGCAGGCCGGGCTGAGGGACCCTTCCCCTCACCCACCCCCACCTCCGTGCACAAATTTTGTGCACTGGGCCTCTAGTAGTATAATAATATTGGTAATGCCTGTCATTTATAGAGCAACAATTATGTCCCAGGTGTGGGGTAACCTGAATATTATCTCATGATCATGGCAAACATACAAGCTCATTATTTTTCCTTGAAAAATGAAGAACTCGAAGTAAGGAAACCTTTTCTAAAAATGTTAGTTATAAATAGCATTTCTTTTAAAAGGAACAGTGCCAGTCTTGGTCATTAGTTTTATTTTATTGTTTAATTAAATTCTTTCTGCAAATGTACTTCTGGAAAATCAGAATGTGCTCACATCCCTAAAACGTACCTTTAAATGGAAATAAAACCCTTTATTTATTAAAGTTTTCTGTTTAATATCAAAAGTAAAGTTTTTTAAAAAATTAAGTTCATTTTTGCTTAGGAAAACTTTTATGGTGCAATTTAAAATTACTCAAGCAAGCTTTATTGAACCATTTTAGGTACTTTTGAACTTTGTTCATACGTAAATACTAAATATGCTAGTTACAAATCTATACAGTAAAATAAGATCTGAGCAGTATTTTGAATGAGCTGCATTAGTGTCTTCAAGTAGACTTTTCTGGATTTCATGCTACCTTCCACTCTTAGTGTGGATTAGTGAAATTTATAGTCTTTGTTAAAGAAAATAAAAAAGAAATCTGATTGAGTGGTTAAAAATAGTATCTTGCAGCTTTTAAAAAAACAAGAATTCATTGGATACTTATGATATAAATATATGGTACTAGGTCTCATAGGCTGTTACAGAGTGAGTTAAGCACCATAGAGTATGGATAGTGAGTAGATATACACTTGATTACTAGAAAGGATAGAGAAGTAAAATCATACGAAAGAAAACCTACAAACTCTTCTGGGTTCAGAAGAATATCTTTGGGGGGTTTTTTGTTGTTGTTGTTTTTTTATCCTTACCCGAAGATATATTTATTGATTTTAGAGAGAAGAGAGGAGGGGAGAGAGAGAAGTATTAATGTGAGAGAAAAACATAGATTGGTTGCCTCCCATACGTGCCATTATCGGGGATCTAACCCACAACCTTTTGGTGCATGGGACGACACTCCAACCAACTGAACCACCTGGCCAGGGCAGAGAAATCTTATTTTAGTGGAGATAAAGTATCAAAAAAGCTTTATGGAGTTATTAGAATTAAAAAAAAAAAACTTCAGCTATGAAGATAGTAGTAGGAACTGCAACTCCACTGTTTATTATTTTTAAGGATTTAGAGTCCAAGATGCTTTACGGGAAAAAAGTAAATGAAAACTTAATTTAGTGTTTGAGATGAAAAGGGAAAGCTGGAGATCTTGTATTAATTCATTTGTTTCTAATACTCAGATTTAAGTGGTTTTGTTTTATACTAGGCAAATGCAGATATTTTTAAAAGACTCAAGAATCTACACTTAAACTGGGTGCTTCCATTGTTCTTCTCTTTTCTAATGTTCATACTAATGATTTTTTCCTGCAGAAACCTGAAAGTACTACAAGCCAACCACCTTGTAACCAGCAAGTTGTAGAGGTGGCGATTCCTCACGTAGGGAAATTTGTGATTGAGTCAAAGGAGGGGGGTTATGATGACGAGGTACCTTTGTCACAGCGCTCTACACTGTTCTACTTATTTTTCACTATTTAATACCATTACTTTGGGCATGCCTGCACCCTCACACTGATGTCTATTACTGCATAACATACAGCTTTGCCACCCATGGTCTGAAATTACCTTACCAATTGCTAACACAACTTTCAATTTCAAATAACAATTTAAGCAGAAAGCTTATGGAATTTTTCAGAATAATAATTTTATGTTTCTCATGTTAATTCTCTTATGCAGATGTAGGATTGGTTTTCTCTCAGGCTAATAGATTACAATAAGATTTGTTCAATTAAATAGCAAAAATTTTGAGCATTTAAAATAATTTTAATTTTCTCTTTTGCTTGAGTTATGTATTGTAATACTTTGCCCACCATTTCCTGCCAGAAGAACATACATCCTTATTACAAATAGATAATTGGTATTTTTGCTTTTGCAACCTCCATGTGACTGTGAATTGAATGATTCATCAATGTTGCTGAATGAATGCCTACCAGAGTTTTATACACAATGGGACTTCCAACTTATCTTTTTCTACCTCTCCACTATTAATTCTCATCTAGTTAGATTTCTAACAGTATAGAAGCATTTTTGCTTCTCATGAGGTGTTTTGGGGGAATCCAGATGAAAATACACTATTGTCTTGGTCCCATCAGATTTTCCCCCCTTCCTCCACTTTTCTCTTAAGACTTTTACATTTTGATATCTTCCATATTTCAGGAAGGGCATAGAGAAGACCTTGGATTCTATCATTTTACTGGCATAGATGAGAATTGAATATACACTAAATAGTTTTTTCCAAGTAACTTTTTTCTAGACTTATTCCAAGATTATAATTAAACTATGAGTTAAAAATGTCTTTATGGCACTAAAATCAGAGTGTCATACAGATATTAATTTTACTGCATCAGTGTAAGAAAGCATGGCCATAATGAGAATAAGGAGCAGGTTTGTGAGATAGGAAATAGTCAGAAGGATTTTCTCAAGTAGTTAATGTTATTGCAACTCTCAGTATATAATCCAAAATATATACTATGAGTAATAGTTTCAGTGAATCAGAGGTAATTGATGTACTCTCTCCTTTTAAAAATATATATATATTTTTTTGATTTTAGGGAAAGGAAGGGAGAGGGATAGAAAGGTAGAAAATTGAGAGAAACATCTCTTGCATGCCCCCTCCTGGGGATCAAGCTGGCAACCAAGGCATGTGCCCTAACTCAGAATCGATCCATGACTGCCTGGTTCATGGGCTGTTGCTCAATCACTGAGCCCTACCAGCCGGGCTGGATGCACTCTCTCTTGACAGCTCTAATACAATAGCTTCATAGTGCCTTGAGTTATATCATGTCATTTTTTCAGGTATTTTAAAATGTAAACAGCTAAAAATAAGCTATTATGAAAACAAAAAAATATACTTCAGTGTTTAGTACTTAATATCAATATGTTGTTCTAGTTATTTTAATACTACTATGTTGGTACTTGAAAATTATAGAAACTTAGGTTTTTAATAAAACGTTTGTTAAGCATCTCTGCTTGTTTTAGGGTGAACCTTCTGGCATTAACAAAACAGAATTATGATTAATCATTTAACACTATCTTTTGTACAAATGCTTATGCTACTGGCAGAGGTTTTGTTTTTTAAATGCATAGAGTGATGGTTTAACAGTGCATGTGCTTGGCACCAAGGTCTGTGGACACAAGGCTGCTGCAAATGGATGTTCGGGTTGTATGGTTGTGCAGGAACGCCTAGCCAATGGGTGGACTTGGAGTTGAAATTGAGCTTATGCTGACTGAGCTCCCCAAACCTTAATGAAGAGGCACCTTTTTAAATAAAAAGATTGTTGCTATTTCTAAATGGTTCTCTCATTCAGAGAGCAGCACATTTTTCTAATTTGTCAAGAAGGGGGTCTTTTTAAAATTGTTTGGTTCAGAGAGGATGCCTTTTTGCTTTTTGCACAAAGGCACCATATGAACTAGATGTGACCCTGTAGAGATTTGGAAATATACTTACATGCATACTGGATCACGTTTGCTATAAAAAATGCAACGTTTGATTTATAAGTAATGAAAAGCAAAGGACTTCTAACTTGCATGTAATTATTTTGTTTTTTTAAAATTTTTATGTTATTCAAAAACTCTTACTTTCAATCCCTTGTGGCAGATCATGATGACACCGAACATGCAAGGTATTATCATGGCGATAGGTAAATCCAGGAGTATATATGACAGGTGTGGCCCTGAAGCAGGGTTCTTTAAGGTACAATTAACGTTTTCACTTTATTTTCTTACTATTTTTAAATGAGACTTCTTAAAATGTTTTATTTCCTTGAACTAAATTTGTTTTCTTGTATAATTTCTCTTTTTCTAAAGTAGCCGTGGTTACCTGTTGTTCTGGGGGTTTCTTTTGTGCATGAATCTAAGACTGATTTTTTTTTTCTTTTAATCTAGATAATTCAACAGAAACAAAGCATTTTACCCGAGTTACCCTAGTAGTGCACTTCTGTTTTGTTCACAGAAATTTGAATTATGTTTTTATTTGAAGGGGAAAAAAGGGTATTTATTGATGAGCAAAACTAAGAACTGAGTAACTCTCTGATAATAGTTAATTTTTTCCTCATTGGTATACCCTTAGTGTTATATATATTTTTTAAATTTTGTTATCACATGATACTAAATTGTTTTCTTTATTGGGTTATTTTTTAAATTATTCATTCATGTATTATCTTTTTATGTTTTTATTCACTTATGTTTTCCCCATGGTTAATTTTTGATATCCTGGTCATTTCAAGGCATGTGAGACAAATCAAGCTGATGCATCATTTGATGACTCAATCTTTTTCCCCTCTGATTCCAGATTTTTAAAATGTTTTTATTACAATATTATTGCTTTTACTTATTTGTAAAACGAAAACACTGTATATTTTTGTCATTTTATTTAGATTAACTGAAAATCTACTAGGATTTTTTCACTCCTATCACCTTGTTAGTGTTTGCTTTTTTTCTATTAAAAAAAACAAAGTTATGGGGTATAGTTCACTATAATTGATGCATGCTCCTTTACTTCACATTAAAAATCTAAAATTTTCGATTTTCCACTTGGTCTTGGTGGTCAAGGTTCAGGAGTTCACACCTGGGACAATGGTGTGCATTCCTTGTATTGTCATTCCAGTTCTGCTCTGGGTCTACAAAAAGTTCCTAGAGCCGTACATATGTCCTCTGATTTCCCCCTTTGTTAGTTGCATATGGCCTAGAAAAGCTATGTAAGAATCCAACGATACAAGCAAAGGCAAAGTAGACTATAAGGGTGCAGACATAAATAGATTACCAACACAAGGATCAACAGAAATCTCTGATAAAAAGAAAGACTAAAGGCATTGACTCAGGAACCTCCTTGTTTTCAAAATGGACCTAATAATGTGAAGCACCTTCTTTGTAATTGTCTCTGACCTTTTTTTTTAGACCAGAATTTGAGATGGATGGTTTAGATATTTACTTGATATTAATCAGGAAATACATGGTATTTTATTTAGAATGTATTTAGTTATGTTTAATGATCTCATTCCCGAGTTCCTTTTTCATTAACATAGCTTTAATAATATGAATAAATAGGAGGTTTGTGCCAGTAGACATTGTTACTAAATCAGTACCTAAACATCCTTGGGCTTCTAGCTTCTGTTCAGGCTCTTTGAATTTGACTGGAGTATATTTTTACTATGAAACAGTACAGTGAGCCTGTGCAGTGAAATGAAAGGGAGTGTTTGGAGGTGATAATGACTTGAAACAAAAAGTTATAATTATTGCCCAACACAATGGAGCCCCTTATCTGTGAGAGTAGAAATTACAGGTTATTGCTCTGAAGAAAATAACAAAGATAAGAAATTGAGGATATTTCTTTGGGAAAAACGGAACAGTTTTTACATAAATGTCTAATCTATACTAATAATAGCCTAGGGCAGTGGTGGGCAAACTGCGGCTCTTTGGCCCCTTGAGTGTGGCTCTTCCACAAAATACCGACTTCTGCGCATGGGCCACGAAGTTTCAATCGCACTGTACATGCACGCCCGCACGTGGTATTTTGTGGAAGAGCCACACTCAAGGGGCCAAAGAGCCGCATGTGGCTCGCAAGCCACAGTTTGCCGACCACTGGCCTATGGCAAACCAGTTTCCATTAGTGGGAAGAAGATACAATAGAACAGCCTGGAAACAGCAAGTCTTTTTCCTTATTGATTCTTTATCGCTGGGCTCCAGAGAAATAATGGCCAGGTCCCCTGTTGGGTCCCTTGGAGCCCTGTCTCTTCTCCTCTACTCAGCCCTGCTGATCATCGGGTGTCCCAGAGCAAGAGGGAGAGAAAAGCTGGACTTAGCAACACCACACACCCAAGGGTTGGGGGTAGCAGAGGGTCATCGTGATTTTGGAGTCACACAGACTCTGCCAGTTAGATCTGTGTAACCTCTCTGAGCCTCGGTTTCTTCATCTAGAAAATGGGTATGATAATAGTACCAGCCTCAGTGGAATGTTACAGGTGTGCATGAGATTATACACATAAGGCTCTCAGGCTTGACAGGTGCTAAGCACTCACCATTGCCACTGTGATTATCTGCCGCCTGCCCTCCCTGGGCTTACGAACCCGTGTTTAACTAGCAATGTAGGCAGGTGTGGAAATTGCCTGCTCCATGTCCTGGGGCCCCTGGGAGAACTCAGATTCCGGATTCCCGGGCAAGATGGCTCTGCAATATGAAACCCCTGAGGGTCAGGAGTCCAGCCGGGTCCTAGCATGTGCTCCCTGGGTCTCCGGGGCAATACCGCTGCCTTCCCTCTCTTCCCGGCACTGTCCTGTCCTGCCTCAGTTGTCTCTCATGCTGGGAATCCCTGCGTCATCTGTGTGCACATCTGGTCCCCAGCATCCCCCACTCCGTGTGCCTCCCAGCTCTGCCCTGCACTTTGGCAAATCATTTAATCACTCTGCGCCTTTGTTTTCTCATCTGGAAGCTGGGAATAATAGTGCTGGCCTCCTGGGCTTGTTGATCAAGCCAGGTCACCAGGTGAAGCACTTAGAAGAGTGCTGGGCCTGTTTTAAGTGGCCATTCAGTGTCAGCTGTTCTGTTATTACTGTTGAAAGGCAAGTCTTCTAGGAGTAGGGGTTCTGCAAGGTGCCACTGTCCTGTGAAAACCCTGAATGAGAATCTTCAGCCTCTTTCAGAAACTGTGAGCTCATTAGCGTAAGAAACCACCTGTGAAGGACCTTTGACTCCTATAAGCATTAACAACAAAGAGTAAAAAGCCTGAGGCCCAGGCCTGGATGTCTGTCCTGTATACCAGTAGGTTGCTGGTTAGGTTCCCTGTCAGGGCACATGCCCCGATTGTGGGCTCAATCTTTCTCTCTTTCTTCCTCTCTCTCAAATAAATGAAAACACATTTTAAAAAATAAAGTTAGAGGTGAAGCCATTATGGTCCCATGGCTGCAAACTAGAAGAAAATATAACTCAACAAGAATAAGAGACTCTTTAAAAAAGAAATTACAGCAATAAAAATAACAGAATTCCAATGAGGAAGAAAACGGGCATCTAAAAGAATCGATGTGGCTAGAGGGGAAATCACTAATGAGCCTAGATTTTAAAAGACAGACTGGGAAAAATGTATTTGCAGCAAATATCCGATAAATACTTAGTATCTTTAACATATAAGAGCTCACACAAATCCTATATAATAAAAGCCTAATATGCAAATCAACCGAACTACTGAAGGACCTGTGGAACGACTAATCTCTATGACGCGCACTGACCACCAAGGGGCAGATGCTCAACACAGGAGCTGTCCCTGGTGGTCAGTGCGCTCCCATGGGGAGCACCGCTCAGCTAGGAGCCGGGTTCACAGCTGGCTAGCGCAGCTGCAGTGGCGCTAAGGAGCAGTGAGCCAAGAGGTAAGCAGCAGCGAGCAGGCAAGTGGTAAGGAGCGAGGGTCCTAGACTGCAAGAGGGATCCTGGACTGTGAGAGGGCACAGGCTAGGCTGAAGGACCCTCCCCCGCCCCCCACCCCCTCAGTGCACGAATTTCGTGCACAGGGCCTCTGGTGTATATTAGAAAATTCTAATCTTTGTTCATTCCTACAGAATGTATTAAATACTCAGCTTGTGGTGGGGGTTTTGGCTTTTTTTTTTAAGTTTAAATATTTCTTAAAAGGGATATTTTTTACCATATCAGAAAGCAGAATTATAATAGCACTAGAGGCCCAGTGCACAAAAATTTGTGCACTGCGGGGGGGGGTGCCCCAACCCAGCCTGTGCCCTCTCGCAGTCTGGGACCCCTCAGGAGATAATGACCTGCTGGCTTAGGCCTGCTCC
>NW_005356635.1:3087134-3088692 GCF_000412655.1 Myotis brandtii
GGCTGGCTGAAGCCCCGGCTGACTGAAAGCGGTTTCTAGGGTTTTGTTTAGCTTCTATATTTGCAACATAGTTGCTTAGAGTTGCAGCTGAGAGGCCGGCAAGTCAGGCGGGGTACGTTGGAGTTCGCCATCACTGGAGCAAGCAAGCAAGCCTCCCTGTTCGCGTCAGTGCATGGCTGCCGGCCGCCATCTTGGCTGACAGTTAATTTGCATAAGGATATGCTGATTAGCCAATGGGAAGGGTAGCGGTCGTACGCTAATTACTATGTTTCTCTTTTATTAGTGTAGATGCTTGCCTCTGGACAGTTCTGAGACAATAATTTTTTTTAAGTAGATTTTATCAGTTATTTAGGGTTGCATAACAAGATACTCCAAAACTTAGTAGTTTTCAACAACAGTGACATGACTGGACAGTTCTTTGCTGATCTGGGCCTCTATATGGTCTTTCACCCCTGAGCTGCTTAACTTTAGGGACTTCTAAATGTTCAGAGGTGATGAACCATATCTTTATATCATATTTATTTATTCCCTCTGAAGCAGGGAAGGTTGGAAGAGACTTCTGCCTTTGGGTCCCCAATGAAGTCCTGGGTCCTAACCGAGGCTCTGTTAAAGTATATGTGTGAGCAAGTCATTGATGCACCCTGGTCTTCATTTGATAGAAATCAGTAGGTTTCAAGTGTTCTTCCCCAACCCACCTGAGGGATAAGATAAATTTTCTTTAGCAGCTAAATTCAGTTGATTACTTTAGTTTGTTGTTTAAAGTATAAAAACTATATTAAAAAAATAGCAGATGTTCATAGTAAACCAGTGCAATGGAAAGTTAAATGAAAAGTTCATGTTCTTTCACTACTCTCATTCCCTTATTCCATCTCCACAAATGTTAGCTCTTTTGTGTAGCCTTCTAGCAACTTTCCTAACATTCCTTTGTTTTTATTAAATATAACATTTTTTTAAATTGTAAAAAAAAATCTAAAAGTGTCTTTTAATTTTTTCTACTGTTCCATCATCAAACACCATCTATAAAAATACTGCTTATTTTCAGTAGTTTTTTCAATATATAAAACAAAACAAAGGCCTTGTGCATAGTAGCCTATATCAGTAAACATTTTTGGACTTGTTTGGATTAGCATGACCAACCATCCTGGTATACCCAAGACTGTGGAACTCCTTAGAGAAGGAACTTTAAGTGCTAAAACTGTAGAACTTCTGGCAAAATGGTCCCAGGATGGGTTGATCACCTTAATAAGATTTAAGAAAGATTGAAAAACTACTCTTAAACAAAAAACAAACTTTTATGTTTAAAAATTCATCCTTATTCCTAGGTAGTCTGCAGTTTCTTTTTTAATAAGACTGGATATATGTCTTCTAAAGTTTTCATCTGTTTTTAGTGGAAAAGTTATCTATTGCTTACAGTGCCATTGCCATTTATTATCAAGTTGGGTATCTTTATGTTGAATTGGATCTCATGTTTATTAAATTAATCTCTCCATATATATATACTAGAGGCCCGGTGCACAAAAATTTGTGCACTCGGGGGGCGGGGAGAGGGGGGTCCCCC
>NW_005356635.1:3089426-3114193 GCF_000412655.1 Myotis brandtii
CCTCAGCAGCGCTAAGGATGTCCGACTGCAGCTTAGGCCTGCTCCCTGCTGGCAAGTGGACATCCCCCAAGGGTTCCTGGGCTGCCAGAGGGATGTCTGATTGCCAGCTTAGGCCCAATCCCCCGGGGACTGGGCCTAAGCCAGCAGGTGGACATCCCCCGAGGGGTCCCAGACTGCGAGAGGGCACAGGCCAGGCTGAGGGACCCCCTCCCCGAGTGCACAAATTTTTGTGCACCGGGCCTCTAGTTTATATATATATTTTATTAGATTATCCAAAGTCATCTTTATTTTTTTCCAACAATAAAAACAAATGAATTTGTTTTATTGCTTTGGTATTTATAAATGCAAATTTAATCCCATAAATTTAGACTTCCTGTGAGAGAATTTGAAACCACATTGTGAATATGACTTTCACATAAGGTTTGTCCCTTTTTTCTGAATTAGAAAGTAAACTTTTAAAAAATCTATTCTTGTATTAGACCCTAAGCAAATTCAGCAGAACCCTGATTTTATATTTTTAAAAGCCAGTGAATTATACATACTACAAACAACACTCACCCCACCCCTTCCCCACGGTAACAACTTTCAATTACAGTCAAACCTTGAACATCTTCCTTCTCAAACAATTTGCTTCTCAACCTGACAACCCTTTCATGCTCATATCTGTACGATCAGTCACACATCTGTCAGGCGACAAAAGAGAGAATGTGCAAGTATGAGTCAGTTTACCGCTAAAACTCATGTTAAAATCTCAGGAAATTGTGCTGTGAATACTTTCATGTTTTTTTGCTTTTGTTGCTACTTATTATTAAATTTTCATTTTTTGTTGTACATTTTATTTTTGTTAAATTTTCATTTATATTTTATGTCCTTTATGGTTTTTAAAGTGTTTACTTATAAACACTTTAAAAACAAAAAGATTGACCAGTACCTTATACATGTACTGTATAAACGGTAAGAAAAGTTAAAACAAGGAATCATTTGGGGATCTGGAACAGATTAATTAAACTTACATTATTTCTAGTGGAAAACATTGGTTCGGTTTTCAGACACCTTTCCGGAATGAATTAAGTTCAAGAACCAAGGTTCCACTGTATTTTATCTAGTCTTTTGGCATTATTTCCATTAACTTTAAATACAATGATTGTGTTTACACATTTATTTTTTGTTTGTTTATTTTTTTAAAATATACAAATAATGCATAGTTATTGTAAAATTGTATATTATTGCCATAGTTACATTATCTATGGAGTCACCTTTTGATGAGCTAGGATGAGGTATACTATGAGTGCTGGCATTCTTCTAAAAAATGAGATATATTTTATTATTTTTGTTTTTTGGTTGTTTTTTAATCTTTATTGTTGACAGTATTATATATGTCCCTTTTTTTCCCCATTGGCCCCTTCCAGCCTGCCCCCACCCCCCCCCCCAGG
The DNA here is from genome assembly GCF_000412655.1 of Myotis brandtii. NCBI lineage: Eukaryota > Metazoa > Chordata > Mammalia > Chiroptera > Vespertilionidae > Myotis > Myotis brandtii. The sequence continues at coordinate 3,090,860 of NW_005356635.1, forward strand.
CCTTCACCACCCTATTGTCTGTGTGCATAGGTTATGCACATTTGCATACAAGGTCTTTGGTTGATTACCTGCCATCTACTCACCTTCCCAACCTCCCTCGTCTTCCCTCCGAAATTCTGCACTCTGTTCCATGCTTCCATGTCTCTGGATCCACTCCGTGAATCCGTTTACTTTGTTAGTTAGATTCCACATATGAGTGCAATTATGTGATTCTTGTGTTTCTCTGACTGGCTTATTTCACTTAGCATGATACTCTCCAGATCCCTCCATGCTGTCTCAAAGGGTAAGAGATTCTTCTATTTTACTGTTGCATAGTATTCCATGGTATAAATCAATGATGGCGAACCTTTTGAGCTCGGCGTGTCAGCATTTTGAAAAACCCTAACTTAACTCTGGTGCCGTGTCACATATAAACATTTTTTGATGATATTTGCCATAGTAAAACAAAGATTTATATTTTTGATATTTATTTTATATATTTAAATGCCATTTAATAAAGAAAAATCAACCAAAAAAATGAGTTCGCGTGTCACCTCTGACACGCCTGTCATAGGTTCGCTATCACTGGTATAAATGTACCACAGCTTTTTTGTCCACATGTCTACAGATCTTAACTATTGTAAATTGTACTGCTATAAACACAGAGGGGTGCATACATTCTTTCTGATTGGTGTTTCTGTTTTCTTAGGATATGTTGCAAGAAGTGGATCACTGGGTAAAATGAGAGTTAAATATTTAATTTTTTTTGAGAAAACTTTATATTGTTTTCCATAATGGCTGCACCAGTCTGCATTCCCACCAGCAGTGTACTAGGGTTCTCTTTTCTCCACATCCTCGCAGCACTTGTCATGATGGTAGCCATTCTGACAGGTGTGAAGTGATACCTCATTGTCATTTTAATTTGCATCTCTGATAATTAGTGACTTTGAGCATTTTTTCATGTCTCTTGGCCATCTGAAAGTCCCCTTTGCAGAAGTGTTTATTTAGGTCGTTTGCCCATTTTTTAATTGGATTGTTTGTCTTCCTTTTGTTAAATTGTATGAGTTCCTTATATATTTTGGATATTAACCCTTTATCAGATGTATCATTGCCAATATGTTCTTCTATATAGTTGGCTCCCTTTTCGTTTTATTGATGGTTCCTTTTGCTGTGAAGGAGCTATTTATTTTGTTGTAGTCCCATTTGTTTATTTTCTCCTTAGTTTCCTTTGTCCTGGGAGATGTATCCATAAATATACTGCTACGAGATATGTCTGAGATTTTGCTGTCTTTGATTTCACCTAAGGCTTTTATGGTTTCATAACTTACATTTAAGTCTTTTTATCCATTTTGAGTTTATTTTTATGTATAGTGTAAGTTGATGGTCTGGTTTTGTTATTTTTGCATGTATCTGTCCAGTTTTCCCAAACCATTTATTGAAAAGACTGTCTTGACTCCATTGTATGCTCTTGCCTCCTTTGTCAAATATTAATTGACTGTAATGGCATGGGTCAATTTCTGGGTTCTCTATTCTGTTCCATTGGTCTATATGCTTGTTCTTGTGCCAGTACCAGGGTATTTTGATTACAGAGGCTTTGTAGTATAACTTGATACTTAGTATTGTGATTCCTGCAACTTTGTTCTTTCTTGAGATTGCTGTAGCTATTTGGGGACTTTTTTGGTTTCATGTAAATTTTTGGAATATTTGTTCTAGGTCTGTGAAATACGCTGTTGGGGACATTTTAATAGGGATTGCATTGAATCTATAGAATGCTTTGGGTAGCATGGACATTTTAATGATGTTGATTCTACCAATCCATAAACACAGTACAGTGGGGCCTTGACTTGTGAGTTTAATTCATTCCGTGACGGAGCTCGTAACTCAAATTACTCGTATGTCAAATCAAAAAGTGAATGAGTGAGACACGTGATGCTGGGCTGATGTTGTGGCGTTCACTGTGACATTCACTGCGCCAACTAGCGGTGGTGTATCTGAAGCTGGCTTGTAACCCGAATTTTAGCTCACAACTCAAAGCAAAAAATCAGCCGAGAGACGGCTCGTATCTCGAAAAACTCGTTAGTCGGTACACTCATAAGTCAAGGCCCCACTGTATATTCTTCAACTTGTCTATATCCTCTTCTATCTCTTTTTTCAATGTTCTGTAGTTTTCCAAGTATAAGTCTTTTACCTCCTTCATTAAGTTAATTCCTAAGTATCTTAATTTTTTTGTTGCAGTGCTAAATGGGATTATTTGTTTAGTTTTTCTTTCTGAGAATTCATTTTTGGTGTATAAAATAACCATCGATTTTGGAGTGTTGATTTTGTATCTTGCTACATTGCCAAATTTATTAAATCTTGTAGTTTTGGTGGAGTCTTTAGGGTTTTCTATGTACAGTATCATGTGACCTGAAAATAATAAGAGTTTCCTTTTCTCCTTTCCAATTTGGATGTCTTTTATTTCTTCTTGTGTGATTGCTGTGGCTAGGATTTCCAGTACTACATTGAATAAGAGTGGTGAATGTGGACATCCCAATCTTGTTCCTGTTCTTAGAGGAAATGTTTTTAGTTTTGACCATTGAGCATGATGTTCACTGTAGGTTTGTCATATATGGCAAAGTTATGTTGAGTTATACTCCTTCTATTCCCACTTTGCTGAGAGTTTTTATCCAAATGGGTTTTGGATTTTGTTTAATGCTTTTTCTGCATCTATTGATATGATCATGTGATTTTTGTCTTTCAATTTGTTTATGTGATGTATCACGTTTATTGATTTGTGAATATTGTAACAGCCTTGCATCTCCAGAATAAATTCCACTTGGTCATGGTATATGATCTTTTTAATATATTGCTGAATTTGATTTGCTAATAGGTTGTTGAAAATTTTAGCAACTATGTTCAGGGATATATGCCTGTAATTCTTTTTCTTTGTAGTGACTTTGTTTGGCTTGGGAATTAGGATAATGCTGGTCTCATAAAAAGAGCTTGGAAGTGTTCCTTCCAGTTGGATTTTTTGGAATAGTTTGAAGAGGATGGTTTTAGTTCTTCTTTGAATGTTTGGGAAAACTCCCCTGTGAAGCCATCTGGACCCAGGCTTTCGTTTGCTGGGAGTTTTTTGATTACTGCTTCTATTTCATCCATTGTTATTGGCCTATTCAAGTTTTCTGATTCAGTTTTGGGAGATTGTATTTTTCTTGGAATTTGTCCATTTCATCCACTTGTTCAGTTTGTTGTCATATAGTTGTTCATAATATTTCCTTACAATCCTTTGTACTTCTGTGGTGTCAGTAGTCACTTCTTCACTTTCTTTTCTGATTTTATTTATTTGGGTTCTCTCTTTTTGTTTCTTGATAAGTCTGGCTAATGGTTCCCTAATCTTGTTTATCCTCTGAAAAAACTAGCTATTGGTTTCATTGATTTTTTTTTGTATTTTTTTCTCTGTTATTTATTTCTGTTCTAATCTTTATTATTTCCTTCTTTCTATTTAATCTGGGCTTTTCTTGTTCTCTTTCTAGTTTTTTTTCAGTTGTAGGGTTAGTTTATTGTTTTTCTTATTTTTTTGAGGTATGACTGTAGTGCTATGAACTTCCCTCTCAGGAAGGTTTTTTGCTGTGTCCTAGAGCTTCGGGTTGTTGTATGTTCATTTTCATTTGTTTCCAAGAAGTTTTTGATTTCTTGATTAATATCATTGGCCACCCATTCATTGTTTAATATCATGCTATTTAGCCTCCATATGTTTGAATATTTTTATGTATTTTTACTGTAGTTGATTTCTAATTTCATTCTACTTTGATCTGAGAAGATGCTTGATATGATTTCCATCTTCTTGAACTTGTAGAGACTTGTTTTGTGTTCAAACATGTGGTCTATCTTTGTGAATTACCCATGAGAACTTGAGAAGAATGTATATTCTGCAGCTTTGTGGTGAAATGTTCTATAAATGTCAATTAAATCCATCTGATCCAGTGTGTCCTTTAGAGTCACTGTTTCCTTGTTAATCTTTTGTCTGCAAGATCTATGCCGTGAAATCAGTGGAGTATTAAGGTCCCCTACTATTACTGTATGACTATCGATCTCTCCTTTAAAGTCCTTTAAAAGTGTTTTTTATATATTTAGATGCTCCTATATTGGGTGCATATATGTTTATCAGGATTATATCCTCTTGTTGGATTGATCCCTTTAATATTATGTAGTGTCCTTTGTTGTCTCTTGTGATGGCCTTCATTTTGAAGTCTTATTTTGTCAGATATGAGTATTGCTGCCCCATCTTTTCTTTCTTTTCCATTTGCATGGAAAAATTTTTCCCAGTCCTTCCCTCTCATCTTGTGTGTGTCTTTTTTTTTCTCAGGTGGACAGCATATAGTTGTGTCAGTTTTTCATATTCATTCAGCTACTCTATATCTTTTGATTGGATCATTTAAATTAATTTACATTTAAGGATATTATTGATAGGTACATATTTATTGCCATTTTAATTCTGTATGCCTAGGTTTCTCTCTCTATTTCTTCTTAATACAGAAGTCCCTTCGGCATTTCTTGTAATGCTGGCTTGGTGGTGATGAACTCCTTTAGCCTTTTTTCTTTTTGGTCGGGGAAGCTCTTTATTTCACCATCTATTTTGTATGATAGCCTTGCTGGATATAGTAATCTTGGTTTCAGTTCCCTGCTTCCATTACCTTGAGTACTTCATACCATTCCCTTCTGGCCTGTAGAGTTTCTGATGAGAAATCAGGTGTCAGCCTTATGGGAGATCCTATGTAGGTAACAGTTTGCTTTTCTCTTGCTGCCTTTAAGATTCTCTGTTTGTCTTTAATTTTTGGCATTCTAATTAGAATTTGTCTGGGCACAGGCCTGTTTGGGTTCTTCTTGCTTGGAACTCTGTGCCTCCTGAACTTGTGTGACTTTTTCCTTCATCAGGTTAGGGAAGTTTTCTGCCCTTATTTCTTTAAACACTTTCTCTGTCTCTTTCTCCCTTTCTGCCTCATCTGGCACACCTACTATGCCAGTATTGTTACATTTCATGTTGTCCCACAGTTCTCTTAATCTGTCCCTCCTGTTTTGTTGTTGTTGTTGTTGTTCTCTTGAGTGATTTCTTCTAATTCACTGATCTGATTCTCACTTTCCCCTGATCTGCTGTGTATTCCTTCCAGTGTGTTGTTTATTAGTGCTGTGTCATTCTTTATTTCTGTTTTCATAGTTACTGTGTCATTTCTCATGCTGTTGAGCATCTTTACCATCATTATTCTGAATGTTATATCAGATAAATTTCTTACTTTCATTTATCTGTTCTTCTGGAGAATTCTCTCGTTCTTTCATTTGGGGGTTGTTGTTTTTTTGTCTCCTCATTTTGGCTGCCTGTTTCAGTTTGTGACTATGTATTAGGTAGATCTGCTATGCTTCTCAATCTCTAGTGCAGGACAGTGTCAAATGCTGTTTCTCACTAATTAGATCAGGGAAATACACATAGCCTCCAGAGTCTGCCTCTGCCTGAAGACTGACTGGATTTAGTCTTGAGTAGCCCACAGGCAATCATTCACAGGTGAGGATAGTTTTTCCAACAGGGTGGGGCAATTGCTTCTGCCTGGAGTATAATTGTTATTCTCAGTCTCCTAATGGGCCTTGGAAACTCCACAGGGTGGGGCAATGTATTTTCCAATAGGGTGGTTCAACTCTCTTCCCTGTAGGCAAAACTGCCTGGATAGCAAATGTCTGTGTAAGATGACATCCATAGTGTAAGGGAATAACTTGGCACAGGAACCCGGGGTGTCTGCCTTCTAAGCTCTATCCTTAGAGCCCCCTACTCTAGCTTCTGCTCACATAGCTCCTGTCCACTCTGACCTCCCTCTGCTGGAGCAGAAGGGAGTGGCTATACACAGAATACTTTGTGTTGGTCCTTTAAGAAGGTGCCTGCATTTCTAACCATCTTTCCATGGCAGACAGCAACCCTGCTGCTTTTCATAGCCAGATCTTATGTGAGCACCTTTCTCATTTGTGCTCTCTGCTGGGGGGCCCAACTTGGAGATTAGATCCCAGAGTTCTCAGGGCAACTCCCCACAGCTGAGATATCTCTCTGGCACTTCAGCTGCTGTCTGTGGGATCCCATCCTGTTCTTTTGTGCCTCCTCCCATCCTACCATCTCTATGCTGGCTTCACTTAACATCTTTGGTTATCAGGGTTCTCTCCAGCTAATCTTCAGTTAATTATTCAGGATATTTTTTGTATTTTAGTTGTAATTCCAGTTTGGTCCTGGGAGCGTGTCTGTGTAGCATCCACTTACTCTGCCGCCATTTTTAATCTTCACATGAGGTACATTTTTTCTACACATGATTTTTGAATTCCCTGCTGTGGGATGTGAATGATGAGCCCTTTCTTCTCCCACCTCATATCCTCACACTGACTCACAATACAGTTCCTATCACTCCTACATCTCTCTCAGACATACACAAACACACACCTAAATCTTGCCATTTTTATTAAATCAGAATTCTTTCTATAATGCCTATGTACTAGTATGCTCCTCGGAATTGACCTAAGTTCTAAACATTATTATTACTTTCACTTTTTATAACCACAGCTTTCATTTTCCTTGGAGTTTTGTTCTTTGGTTTGCTTAATTTTCTGTGTTATCACTGTTTTACTTCTAAAGTCTCCACCATTTGCTTGAATCTCCTCTTATTCTGTTCTTGTGAATTTTATCCTCTAGAGTCTAGACAGAGCCTCATGTCCTGCACTGTTTCCTGTACTTCGAGATCTCCTTTCCCCATCACCCCTGGGGTGCCCTGTGCATCAGGTTCTTGTATTTTCCACATGTCATATATTTCTCTTTTTTGGTTTACCCTCTAATTTTTATGCAGCAGCAAATTTCTGAAATTTATATTTGTGTACATTTTATTTTTACCCATCTGTAATTGAGGAGTATATATGCATGTAATCTTATGTAAACATTATTTGTTTATAATTCTTTTATATAGTTACAAATAATGTATAAGTATATGACTAACATTTGGAAAATTCTAGCTGATAATATATATAATTTTAGGAAATCTGTTCAAAAGTAATATATAGAAATTGCAGTTACTCAGTAATACGGTGTCCAAAATATGTATATAGCACAGTATCGAACAAATGATGGCCACTTCTGTCTTCCTATTATTCTTAAAATAGATATAGTATATTTTTAATTTTTTAATAGTTTATTATAAATTGAGGGAGAAGGTTTTTGTTTTTTTTAAATATCTCTTCTATCCTGTCTCATTACCAAAAAAATCTTTGTTGGGTTTATTTTCTATTGGCTTTCAGCTAGAAGAAGGAAGCTTTTCAACTCTATGCCTAAGTACTTCTAGATATGGGTTTCCTTATGCATTTATGATCAGGCCATTTTTTATGTGTTATATATGTTTGCTAGTGGTAAAACCATGTGATAAAAATGTGAGCATTGTTACTGATAAAACTATAAGTTGCAAAGTGAAACTTACATCAGGCTGGGTAGTGGAGTTGCTACGGTTTAACTTCTGAATTAGGATGAGTTACCAACCTAATCAGTGACTATATCAGCCTCCCACACGGGATTCTGCTCCTATAACCATGTAATATGAAAGAGTTAACTGGCAGGGAGATCTGGAAAAATAAATGAGGAAAGACACTTACCTAGGTTCTTCTCCCAATTTGACTATTTGTTAGGATTGGTTTTCATTGTTAACAGGAAGATCCCAAAAAAAATAATGGCTTAAAAACAAAAGTTTCTATCATGCAAAAATGAAATCCAGAGGAAGGCAGTGCAGGACTACTCTGATGAGCAAAAATAAAAGTCAGAAGGGAAAAAAAAGAATAACATTCTCAAAGTACTAGTTGCTTGTGTGTGTATGTACAGGGGTGGGATTGAAAGGTCATATGATAATTATAATTGTGGAATTAGTTTAACTTTTTTAATTTACTTTAAAAGCTATTAAAATTTACTTTTTGTGTAAATTACTTTCTAAACCTAGTAAAGTACCTTTAGGGTGTTAATGAAGTAATAACAGTTTTATATTATGAGACCTTTTTTGTGTTTATTTCATTTCTTCATAACAGTTGTTTCTTGGTGACATAACTTTATCACTCTCTTTTAATTTTGAAATGCCTATTGTTATTACTCCTTTGTTTATTCAATAGATACTAATATAAAATATATCAGTGAAATGGAGAGACCCAAGCAGTCCCACTTATAACTGGTACTTAATATGTGAGAAAGATGTTATTTAAAGTCAGTGTATAAAGGATGCTTTAGTCAAAATTTTATGTTTGGACTACTTGGCTACTTCTATGTGCATAATTTTGAAAGTGTTCATATAGGCCCAAATCCATAAAGAAAATATTGCTATATTTTATAAGATTTTAAAAATTCTACACAATAAGATACTAAAAACAAATTTAAAGATAAATGACAAGCAAAATGCAGTTTGCAACTTATAGACAAAACAAATTTTTTAGCAAAGCAAATGCTTATTTAATTTAAACAACAAAAATACCTTAGAGGTTCTTTATTTTCATGAGAATGTCTCTAGTGTGTTTTATTATTAAGGATGAGAGGCCTGATGCATGAAATTCGTGCATGGGTAGGGTCCCTAGGCCTGGCAGCTGGCCATCAGGGCCAACCGGTGGGGTGATCGGGGGACGGGACCTGACCACTCACTGGCCGGTCCCCCCATGGCCCCCCCGCCGGCCGGCTCTGCCCCCCTGCCGCAGCTCCTGCGTTGAGCATCTGCCCCCTGGTGGTCAGTGCACATCATAGCAACCGGTCGTTATGCCGTTTGATTTGCATATTAGGCTTTGAATATATAGGATACTAGAGGCCCGGTGCACAAATTCATGCACGGGTGAGGTCCCTGGGGCTGGCCTGTGGAGATTGGGCTCCAGCTTGCACCCCCAGCCTTGCAGCCCCAGCTTGCGCCCCCAACCCGAAGCCTTGCCTGGCACCCCGCCTTGGCCTGCCAACGCCACCTCACATGCTCCACCATCTCGCCTGCGGGGCAATTGATCGGTACCAGGCCTCCTTCCCTGCTCCCAAAGTTCCTGGGAGCCGGGCAGCGGCCCCGCCCCCCGCAGCCACTGCTTGTTTCCCTCTACGGGGCGATTGGCACGGTGATCAGGTCCCTGCTCGCACCCACCTTGGCTGGTGCTGCCCGCTTACCTACTCCACCATCCCACTGTGGTCCCACTTTCATCGGGGCCCATCAGGGCCAGCAGTGCCTCCACTGCCACCCTCTGCCAGCACCACATCGCAGATGCCCACCATGTTCCATACCCCCCCCTGGTGGCAGCATACATCATAGCAAGCAGTAGAGCTCCTGGTCTCCCGGTAGAACTCCCTGTCAAATGACCGCCTGGGGGGACAATTTGCATATTAGGCTTTTATTATATAGGATTAGGTTTTAATCAATTCTTATAAATCTAAAAACACTCTTTAATTCATAATTAAGAGTTTTCTTTGACACTGGTGCTGAAATTTAGAAAATTTTTAATGCATCTATTTGAGATACTGAACTGGTTTCTTTTTAATTTGTAATCTTAACATTGGCTTTTAAAAAAATCATTGCAAACACCATGTATTCCTATATTTTTTTTTGTATACAGTGTAGTTTATCAAAAATGAATATGGATGTTGAGATCTATGTTCATAGATAAATTGATACATAGTTTCTTTTTTATATTTGTCAATTTTTGGTATTCAGTTTAAACTAGCCTTGTAAAATCATTAAGGAGACTCTCCCCTTTTTTCAGGCTTTAGAACAGTGTAGATATGATAGAAATCATCTTGTCATTGAAGATTTGCCATAATAGCACAGCTCTAAAACAATGTGGGCCTGATTCCTTTATTGAGTACATATCTCGGGCAATGTTTTCAGTTCTTGTGTAGTTTTGCTGGGTCTCTTCAGTTTTTCTATCTCTTAAAGCAATCCTGGTAATTTATATTTTTCTAGATGATCATCTGTTTAATCAAGATGTTATAGTTTATTGGCATAAAATTATATGTATTATCCTTTTATAATTTTTAAAACTTTTACCTGTATTTTTGTTATTATCACCTTTATTTCTGGTGTTGAGTTTTCTTCCATTTTTTGGTCTTCCATTTAGCTTTTTGGAAAGAAAAATAATTAACTATATCCAATTACCACATTATTTTATTTTCTCTAGTTTACTTTGGTTTATTTTCTTTCTTTCCCTAGTTTCTTGAAATAATTTTATTTTACTTAAGTTGGAAATTTTCTTTGACTACCAATCTGTCTGCGTCCTATAGATGTTGATATCTCATATTCTCAATATTAATATACATTTATTCCTTGGGCCTAAGAATTATTTAAAGCAGTATTTTAAATTTCTAAGTGTTTAGTTTGGGAGTTACCTTTATTTATAATTCTGTTTGTTAGTGTTGTGGTGAAAGAACATACCCTACATGATGCTGATCCTCTGGAATGTGAAGTGGGTTTTCTTCATCCCTGTTACACTGTCAATTTTTAAATAATAGTCCATAAACATTTAAAATACATACATTTATTTATATATAGACACACATTCTCTTTGTATTCAACTAACATTATTTTAGAGATAATAGTACTTAGAGAATTATGTGACTGGTTCTCTGTCACAATTAGTAAATGATATACTCGCTTTCTGAATCTTTGTCTAGCCAATTTTCCCTCTGATCCTACTGCCTCCAGAGTATATTGTATATTTGTATGTTTGGTGTCTTCTAATATATATGTATAAAAATATATATATACATATATAGTTATATCAAAATAAAGTCTGTAAGAAGTTATAAATTTAGAATGATTTTATAATATGATTTAGAAAAGTAAAAAGTGTTTAGGTAGAAATCATTTGAATCTTTAGAATTAAAGATTGTAAGAGAGACTTAAACTAGTCTTACTGAATAAGTCATCTGTAGATAGATGGGGTATGAACCAGAAAAGACATCTTGTATGTGGAGAACTTAAGAACAATAGCACATATGCATCTTGGAACAAGCCTGACCTAGGTGGGTGGAGGAGGTCTTTGTTGAAGAGGAATCTATATATATAAAAGCCTAAACGACTGAACAACCGAATGACTGGTCGACTGGTAGCTATGACGCACATTGACCACCAGGGGGCAGACGGTCAACATGGGAGCTGCCCCTGGGGGTCAGTGCGCTCCCACAGCCAACCTCCCATGGCCCCTCCCCCTGGCCAGCCAGCCAACCTCCCATGGCCCCTCCCTCTGGCCAGCCAGCCAACTTCCTGCAGCCCCTCCCCCCCGCCGGCCGGCTCCAATGGCCCCAACATCCCGCAGCCCCTCCCCCCAACCAACCTCCCACAGGCCCAATTGCCAGCCAGGCTGAGGGACTCCACCCATGCACGAATTCGTGCACTGGGTCTCTACTGGGAAATAAGACCATAGGTAACATTGGGCCTGGTTAGTAGGACTGGTGAAAAAAAGTTAAAAAATTAAATGCAAAGCAGTTCTATCACCTGTTGACCAATTTCATTTTGTAAATGTGTGGTGGTTTCATTGCAGTATCAGTGATAATTAAATTAACTGAAAGGACAAACAGTACTAAGTGTAAAGGACTCTGAGGAATTAATATGAGGTTGATTTAATAACACAACAGTGTTAACTGTATTAGTGATTGATTAGAGCTCTGCTAAATATATCAGCATGCTAAATCTGTTGACAGTTTGAAGGAATAAATAGGATTGCAGAATATTTTAAAAGTTAGAAAACTAAATTTTAAAAATTAGGAATGTATGCTAGTAAAAAGCGTTTTTGTGTGTATTTGAAAAATTACTTCGAGAAATTAAAACATACCTCTACTGGGTTAAACACCTATAGATTGTAAATTTGGCATTTACTTGTAAAAATTAGGAGAGACTTAAATAGAGCAAAAATAAAAAAATAAACAATCTTAGAGTAAAAGAAGATTAAAAAAATGTTTTAATAAAAACCCATTTACTATTTATAAAATAATCACAGCCTCTATTCTGAAAGTAGGTAGAAAAATGGATAACTATTTAGTGTTATAATTTCTATCTCTAAACTATAGTAATTATCTTAACAAATTCAATACAAATTTATTTTGGCCATAATAATTTAGGCCAAAAGCACAATATCTAAAATACTTGAATATTTAAAAACACACCTATAATAGCCTAAACAGTCATTGCCTAAGGGGCATAACAAGTAAAAGCAGTTACTGTTTTTGTTTTATATATTTTATCAAATTCAGTATAATTTGATTATTAAATGAACATGTGCCTTTTTTTCAAATAGGGAAAATGAGGAGATTTTAAATAGTTCTAAGCAAAGTTCATGTGTGCTAATTAGGTATGCCAAGAAGTGAATCTTGATAATCCTACATGGTAAGATATAGTCAATTTCCATGGCTATTTTAACCACAGCTCTCAGAATTTAGAATGACATATATATATTCTAAAAATAACCTAATAGAATATATTATTTTAGCTAAAAAGTAATTCTTACTCTATTTATAATGCTGAGCTATATAGAAAGAACTTACTAGCCTTCCTCTTAATGAAGTATAACAATATATAACTAGAACATTTATTGTCTGTTAGTTATATTTTCTCCCTTCTATAAAATACAGTCGTATAGGTGGTAAAATCTGTATGTCCAAGAATTACTTAAAAAAGGCATACATTTGACAAAGAAAAACCCTTCTATAGAAAGGATAATTTGAAATATATGTTGCATATTTTATGGTTAATAGAGCTACAATTAGGTATAAGTCTAACATAAATGAGTATTTTAAAAATTATCTTCAATTGTAAAGGTTTCTTGTATACAGCATTATTTGATGTATAACTCTACATATATTTCTGTATGAGCAGATCTTTTTCAAACCATTTGCTCATGTGTAGAAATATATTAGTATTTATTTTCCATCATAATTAGTTATAAATTATGAGGTGTTTTATCTATAAAGAAAAGCTCCAGCATAATAGTAATAATATTCATTAATAAATAATTATATTAATAAAATGCAAAAATTTTGAAGCAACAAGGAATTCATTCTATGGTAACTACAATCTCTGGGCTTGCTTTTTCATCCCTTATCTGTGGGCTATTCAACCAAAAGTTAATTGTAATAATATTATTAGGATTCAAGAGCCAGCCATTTTCTCTCAGATATGGGTATTCTACAGGAGCTGTATTTCAGCTATAGAATTTGGGATATTAGAGGCTACATCAAACTGATTCTAGAAAACATAGGATAGGAGATGCTTAGTATCTCAATCTTAGGCTATCTCCCATCCAATTATTAACCAGGCCCTGAATAGACTTTGACCAGGCTTTGATAAGTTTTATAAAATTGGCTCACATAGTAACCTTAGATGTATTGTTTATTTTGCCATTTTTCTTTGTAGAAACAAAGAACATTTATATATTGAAGGGATAAGGAAGGGCTTATGTGGTCAGTTTTTTAGAAAGTTCTTTTAATCTATGGAACATGGAACAATAAATATTCTTATACATACTATCTTGTTTGTAATACTTTAAAAGAAAAAAGGCATATTTGCATGCAACAATAATTAAAGTTATAATATTCAAAGATTTCATTGTTATAGCTAACCAAAACTGACATTTTATTACATTTCTTAGGCAATTAAGTTGGAATATTCAAGGTTGGTTAGATTGGCCCAAGAAGATACCCCACCAGAAACAGATTATCGTCTACATCACATAGTGGTCTACTTTATCCAGAACCAGGCACCAAAGAAAATCATTGAGAAAACATTGCTGGAACAATTTGGAGATAGAAACCTGAGTTTTGATGAAAGGTAATTTAAAAATACAAAATACCTTATTTGTAGGCTCAAATTGTTCTTATTTTTGTAGTTCCCAATGCAATTTTTGAATGTTTATTTTACACATACACAAAGACATTTTAATAAATACAGCACAAAATCTGACTTTACTTAATTTGAACAGTTGCTTTGTAATTTTATCTATAGGTTATAATCATGACCTTTAAAAGCTTGAACTGAAAATAACTCATCGTTTTCATACATTGCAGTTGTGAGCTAAGCAATATAATGATACACAGAAGAGTATACTGTAATCACTGCTTTGTGGGAGTCAATATTTTAAAGATAAAAATTTTTTCAGCCTTTATACTAAGGATATTTGGAGTCAGATAATTGGTTAAATTAATTTTAGTTTATAAAAAAAGTTTTCTCTTAGAAGTTCCTATAAAATTATTTACTAATATTAAAATTTTAAATTTAATCTAGTGAGAATGAATACTGTTAAAAAAAGGTCTCAGTTAAAGATCAAAGTATTGGAAGTTATTTTAGAATACAGAAACATTTATGCTGTCTTGGAGTTCATTGTAATTGCATTTTAATTCTGAAATAAGTGATTATCCTTTTATGAAATTTCAAAATACTTAATGAAAAATATGTTTAGCAGAGGAGAATATGAGGAGAAATGAACATCTAGTATTAATTCCTGCTTCACCATGTGTCTGAAATTTAGGATTAAGAGAAATAGTACAAGTAAATGGTTTTGAACAATACCTAGTAGACACTGAGTGCTCAGTGAGTGTTGGCTATTTCAGTTTTTGATAGTAGAAGTATGGTTATCATTTATTTTGCTACATATGGCTACAAAGAGCTCTGAAGTATGATTATGACCCTTATTATCTATCTGTTAATGCACATGATCCAATAAACATATGCTATTGAATTTGGGGAAGAGATTTATGGAATAATCACATTGACTTTTTATTCTTTTGCAATTTTTTGTCCTGGCAACTGCAGATAGTCAATTTGTTTTAATAACCTAATTTGTGTTGTGCTTAAAAGACAGAGTATGTACTAGCATGTGATAACTAAATATATTTTGTAGGGATTTCTGATCACAAATTTATTGGAATGTTTCCATTCTTACCTGAAATAATAAGAATGTTTTGTATTCTTTTGTACTATTTGCAAATAATGCTATTTGGGGGAAAATAAAATTTAATGTATCTTGAGCTGAATAAATACAAATTATTTTTAAAAGTATATTTTTATCTATGCAATCCTTATTAATAGACTATAATTTAAAAACCATAAGTATAACACAGTAAATTTGACTTAGAATCATTGACTTAGAATCATGCTGTCTTTTTTATGTACTTTGTAACCAACATTGGTCTCAAAAACACATTTTTTCTTAAGCTTATTTGGGAGTTGTTTCCTCAGTAACAGTGGTTTTCATTTATATATGTGTTGGGTAGTTTCATTTATTTAACACACATTTTTCAGTTTTATGGATTTGGCTTTTGATTTAGGAATATATACTTTTTTTTTATTTTAAGGTGTCACAACATAATGAAAGTGGCCCAAGCCAAACTTGAAATGATAAGACCTGAAGAAGTAAACTTGGAGGAATATGAGGTAATGTGCTTTTTGAGAGGTCAAACTATAGACTGAGGAATTCTGTGGTTCACTGATCTTCCTTTCATTTCAGCACAGCTAAGCACCTGAGAAAGTGAGGCATACGGAGTGAAGTCATACCCACCAAAGTTTTTACAGCTAGCAGGTTACAACTTGGTTAACAGAACCTCCATTCTTAAATGCTATGCTTTACTGAAACCATGCTGCATTTTTTCCTTTGTTTCACCACATGTTTTGGTGATGTTAGAAATTCATTTTAATCATTGAATCCCACATTTATTTGTCAGTATTGGATGTTGTGCATGTGAGAGAACACACACGAGTACTGAGATTGGGCTTGCAGTAATTTTATGCACAAAATTCTCTGTCTTAACTTTTGGCTTTAAAATTAATACCTTTTTTAATTCACCAATTCAAATACCTAGTATTTATTCAAACTTTAAATTTATACTATATATGTTATATATTTTATTTATTTATTTATTTATTTATTTTTTAAATATATTTTATTGACTTTTTACAGAGAGGAAGGGAGAGGGATAGAGAGTTAGAAACATCAATGAGAGAGAAACATCAATCAGCTGCCTCCTGCACATCTCCTACTGGGGATGTGCCCACAACCAAGGTACATGCCCTTGACTGGAATCGAACCTGGGACCCTTCAGTCAGCAGGCCGACGCTCTATCCACTGAGCCAAACCAGTTAGGGCATGTTATATATTTTAATGTGTACATCATTAAATGTAATATTTATGATACATTATTCAGTAGTGTCTTTTAAAATTTACAAATCCAGTTAATTTTAAGTTGCTTTCATGAGTGCCTTTGATTAATGTTTGGTCCCATTTACAAACTTAATTATTTTACATTCCCTTAAACAATTATTGTAATTCACCATATTATAACAGATAAAAGGAAAGCTACTGAAACACCCATTTTTGATGAAAACCCTTAGTTAACCTGGAATAAGATGTAAGTACTTTAATCTGCTAAAGAGTGCTTTGAAAAACAAAAAAATTACAACAAATATATAGAATTGTAGACATGGAAAGCTTTCTATTTGAGATTAGGAAAAAGAAAGGGATATCTGCTGTCACCACTTCTACTCAGAATGGTACTGAAAGTTCAAGCTGGGCAGTAAGGCAACAAATATAAGCAAAAAGTAAAAGATTTGAAAAGAAGCAATGAATTTATCATTGTTTTCAACTTTAGACCTAGATAATACAAACAAAATCTACAGATAAATTCAGTGGAACTAGTAAGAGCTTTGCAACATGCAAACCTATGTCAAATATCAATTCGTTTATACCAATAACAAATAATCAGAAATTGAAATTTTTAAAAATGGCACTATTTACATAAAATATCATCCAAAACTATGGGATACCTAGAAATAAGTTTAACAAAAGATATGCATGACTTTAGGAGTCATTAAAGAAGACCTAAATCAATGAATAATATGTATCATGTTAGGAAAACTTGGTATTATAAAGATGACAGTATGCTCCTAAATCAGTGGTTCTCAACCTTCCTAATGCCGTGACCCTTTAATACAGTTCCTCATGTTGTGGTGACCCCCAACCATAAAATTATTTTCGTTGCTACTTCATAACTGTAATTTTGCTACTGTTATGAATCGTAATGTAAATATCTGATATGCAGGATGTATTTTCATTGTTACAAATTGAACATAATTAAAGCATAGTGATTAATCACAAAAACAATATGTAATTATATATGTGTTTTCCGATGGTCTTAGGCGACCCCTGTGAAAGGGTCCACAACTTGGTTAGGAAAGAAGGGGATTCAGAAAACAGGGAAATCTCTGAAAAGCAGCAGATTCACTTTTTGATCAAAGGCAGTGTGCTCAGCACTGCACACGCACATAAACATGTATGCTAACACAGGAGGTTCTCGTCCACCACTTGTTTTTTTTTTTCTAATATATTTTTATTGTTGATAGTATTACAGATAGCTCCCATTCCCCCCCTTCCTCTCCCCCTCCTCCCAGCCCCTACCCATCCCTCCAGATCTTCACTACCCTATCGCCCATGTCCATGGGCTATGCATATAAGTATATTAGTTCTTTGGTTTATCTCTTCTCATCCCCCCAACCTTGAGGTATGCTTCAGATCTTATTTTGTTGGTCAATTCATTTTGTTCGTTAGATTCCACAAATGAGATCATATGATATATATTCTTTCTCAATTTGGCTTATTTCACTTAGCATAATATTGAATGGCTTATGGATTCATTGCAGTTTCTATTAAACTTTTAGCAAGTCGTTTTAGGGAGTTTGCTATACCGATTCAAGAATTTTATGGAAATGCAAAGATTTCAGCCTAGTCCTGACATTCTTTTTTTTTTCTAATATATTTTTATTGTTGATAGTATTACAGATAGCTCCCATTCCCCCCCTTCCTCTCCCCCTCCTCCCAGCCCCTACCCATCCCTCCAGATCTTCACTACCCTATCGCCCATGTCCATGGGCTATGCATATAAGTATATTAGTTCTTTGGTTTATCTCTTCTCATCCCCCCAACCTTGAGGTATGCTTCAGATCTTATTTTGTTGGTCAATTCATTTTGTTCGTTAGATTCCACAAATGAGATCATATGATATATATTCTTTCTCAATTTGGCTTATTTCACTTAGCATAATATTTTCCAGGTCCATCCATGCTGTCCCAAAGGGTAAGAGATCCCTCTTTTTTACAGCTGCATAGTATTCCACAATGTAAATGTCCCACATATTTTTATCCATTCACCTTCTGATGGGCACTTGGGCTGTTTCCAAATCTTAGCTATTGTAAATAACACTGCTATGAACATAGGGGTGCATATATTCTTTCTGATTGGTGTTTTGGGATTTTTAGGTTATATTCTCAGAAGTGGGCTAGCTGGGCCAAACGGAAGTTCCATTTTTAATTTTTTGAGGAAACTCCATACAGTTTTCCATAATAACTGGACCAATCTGCATTCCCACCAGCAGTAAATGAGTGTTGCCTTTTCTCCATCCTCACCAGCCCTTGTTTGTTGATGATAGTCATTCTGACAGGTGTGAGATGATATTTCATTGTAGTTTTAATTTGCATTTCTCTGATGATTAGTGACTTTGAGCATTTTTTCATATGTCTCTTCGCCATTTGTATGTCCTCTTTGGAGAAATGTCTGATCAGGTCGTCTGCCCATTTTTTAATTGGATTGTTTGTCTTTTGTCGAGTTGTATGAGTACTTTATATATTTTGGATATTAACCCCTTATCAGATGTATCATTGGCAAATATGTTCTCCCATTCAGTATGTTTCCTTTTCATTTTGATGGTGGTTTCTTTTGCTGTGAAGAAGCTTTTTATTTTGATGAAGTCCCATTTGTTTATTTTCTCCTTAGTTTCATTTGCCTTAGGAAATGTATCTGTAAACATATTGCTACGTGAGATGTCTGAGGTTTTACTGCCTGTGTTCTCTAAGATTTTTATGGTTTCATGCCTTACATTTAAGTCTTTTATCCACCTTGAGTTTATTCTTGTGTATGGTGTAAGTTAGCGGCCCAGTTTCATCTTTTTGCATGTGTCTGTCCAGTTTTCCCAACACAATTTTTTTGAAGAGACTGTCTTGACTCCATTGTATGCTCTTGCCTCCTTTGTCAAATATTAATTGACCGTAATGGTGTGGGTCAATTTCTGGGGTCTGTTCTGATCCGTTGGTCTATATGCCTGTTCTTGTGCCAATACCAGGTTGTTTTGGTTATAATGGCTTTGTAGTATAGTTTGATATTCGGTATTGTGATCTCTCCTACTTTGTTCTTCTTTCTCCAGATTGCTGCAGCTATTTGGGGTCTTTTATGGTTCCGTATAAACTTTTGGAGTATTTGTTCTAGCTCTGTGAAGTATGCCGTTGGTATTTTAATAAAGATTGTGTTGAATCCTGTAGACTTCTTCGGGTGGTATAGACATTTTAATTATGTTAATTCTTCCCATTCATGAATATGGTATATCTTCCATTTGTTTATATCTTCCTTTATTTCTTTTTTCAATGTCCTATAGTTTTCCAATCACAGATCTTTTGGTTAAGTTTATTCCTAGGTAATCTTATTTTTTTGTTATTGTTGCAATGGTAAATGGGATTTCTTTTTTAGTTTCTCTTTCTCATAGTTCATTATTGGTGTATAAAAATGACATCGATTTGTGGATATTTATTTTTTATCCTGCTATCTTGCTGCATTCATTTATTAAATCTAGTAGTTTCCTGATGAACATTCTTGAAGAACAACTAAGGAGGCTTATTCTACTAGTAATCAAGACATGCTATCTTAACTATTATGTTTATAATAATACGAGAGACCCGGTGCATAAAATTTGTGCACGGGGGCTGGGGGAGGCCTTCAGCCCAGCTTGCACCCTCTCCAATCCTGGAGCCCTCGGAGGATGTCCAACTCGCAATCCGGGACCTCTGGCTCCTAACCACTCACCTGCCTGATCCCCCTAACTACTCTCCCATGCCGGCCTGATCCCCATAACTGCCTTCCCCTGCCAGCCTGATCCCCTTAACTGCCCTCCCCTGCTGGCCTGATCCCCCTGACTGCCCTCCCCTGCAGGCCTGATCCCCCTATCTGCTCTCTCCTGCCGGCCTGATCCCCCTAACTGCCCTCCCCTGCCCCCCTGGTCCCCCCTATTAACTTTTTTTTTTTAATCTTATCCCCTTCACACACAATTGTATTTGACTTCCTTATTGGCTTCTCCCTCTCACACAATTTTTCTCTCTCCTTTATGTAACACTTTTCCTACTGACTCATCATTTATAAACTTTTCTTTTCTCCTTATTTCCTACTTCTGTTCCATCATTCTTCTTCCCATCTTTCTCCTACCCTTCCTCCCTCCCCACATTCCTTTTTCCTTAATCTTTACCCCTGCTCTCCCTCCCCTTTTCCTTCTTCTCACCTTAAATTTTTTCTTCACTTCCTTCCTCGGACCTGCTTTGCTCTCTCCCCCATTTCTTCTTTCTTCCCATTCTCCTTTTAAGCTATACTGGCTCCCCTTTAAAACTTTTCTTCCCTCTTTCTCTCTCATCCTACCTTTCCCATACATTCTTCTGTACTTACTTCCACTGTTTTAATATCTATCTACCTAATTATTCACTATCATTTATCTTTTTGCTTTTCTGACTCCTACTTTTAAAATCTGTCCCCAGTACACAACTATACTTGATTTTCATTATAGCTCCTACAGTTCTCTCATACATTCTCTTTCCTTCTTTAACTCTGCTGTCTACTGAGTCCTTTATAAAGTTCTTCCCTCCCTCCTTCCCTTCTTCCCCATCCTCCGTGCCTCCCCCTCCGAGTCAGGGGAGGGTCCGCCAGGCTGGGGCTGGTGTCCATTGCGGGGACCACTGCATTACGTACACATGCGTGGCTTTTCTCCCTCTGCGTGCTGAAGGCGGGGACGCTGAAGCCTTTCCCATCCCCCGGCGTGCCCGCTCCCATACCTGGAGCAGCTCTCCATCCACTCCCGTCCCGAATTCGCAGGCAACGGGCATGCTTGCACAGGCACGGTTGGGGTTCAGCTTGCCCTCAGGGGACGTTTCACCCAGGATGCAAGCCCCTGTCCGGGTCGGACCGGGCAGATGAATAGATGGACGGCTGGAGAAAGCCGCAGCAGCTTCCCTGTGGTGTGAGGGTTGCCTGTGGTCTCCACCGTGGCAGGGCCAGGTCCGCACGGCGGGAGAAGGCTTCAAGATTGTGCGCTTGGGAGGATCGATTGGTTTGCCAGGCATCGCGGGGCCACCCTGTGTGTCTGTGGTGGTGGGACCCTCACGTTGTTTACCCGGTGGCCCGTCCAGGTCTGGTGCCTTACCTCGATGTCAATCTCTGTTGTCTCGCCCAGGCCCTTCCTTCGTGTTGGGTCCATACCCTCTCGATTTGCATGCGCAACCCCTCCCAGGATCACCACCAATGCTCGCACCCCCCAGTTGGTGTCTGCTGACCATGCCTTCTGCCAGTGGGTGTTGCCCCTCGGTCCCCCCCCCCACCTCAGGGGGGTTTGGTGGCGTCCTCAAGCAGAGTGCATTTGGACAGGGTGTGGTGCCAAGGGAAGGGAAACGAGCCTCACGCAAGTCCCCCTGCTGCATGCGCAGCCTGTTGAACAGTCATTACTATGATGCAGTAATGGACAATTTGCATATTACCTCTTTATTATATAAATTAACATAAGGATGGGTATATTAGAATAATAAAGCATAATAGGGAATCTAGGGACATACCCACAAATCAGTGGACACAGGATATATGCTAAAGATGGCAAGCAAATTGGTTGTTAAGTCTACGTCTGTCCCCAAAATTCAGGTTACAACTTAATTTTAAGTTGTGATTTGATTCTGTAGTCCCTCCCCAAGGTTGCTTCATCAGATTGGATTCAGCATATTTTTATTCTGAAAATATCTTGTATTCTTTCTAATTTCAGAGTCATTACATCTTACAGGTATTCACATAACATGTTTTTGGATTTCTTAACATTTCACATATCTTTGTCTTGCTCTAAGTCAGGGATCAGCAAACATTGGCCTGCAAACCAAATGCAGTTCACCACCTATTTTTATAAATAAGTTTAATTGGAACACAACCATTTGTTTGTGTATGTTTCCACACTGTAGTCACATAGTTGACTGCAAATCCTAAAACATTTACTTTCTAGCCTTTTTAGGGAAAGTGTTTACCAACTCACAACTTCTAAGGCAGTTCTTTAATGACAGTAGAGTAGCAATTTGAATACTTTCCCAAGAAGCTAACTTTATACTTGCAAACAAATTTTGCCTTAATTTGTTATTAAGATT
The DNA here is from genome assembly GCF_000412655.1 of Myotis brandtii. Taxonomy (NCBI): domain Eukaryota; kingdom Metazoa; phylum Chordata; class Mammalia; order Chiroptera; family Vespertilionidae; genus Myotis; species Myotis brandtii. Next base: position 3,113,080 of record NW_005356635.1, read on the forward strand.
TACTAGTAATATAAAAATATACCTCAAAACCTTAAAATTAAAAATTAAAATGATTTATATTCAGGGAGAATATAGTAGGCCAATAACAGGTCTATATGTTTCTTACTTTCATTTTCTTATAATAATCTACACTAATAAGAGAAAGATGCAAATTGACCATACCTTCATGACACCCACCAGCCAATCAGGAGTGTGTATGCAAATTAACTCAACAAAGATGACGGGTTAATTTGCATATGCAGGTGCCGAGTGGCCGGAGGCTGGGCGGGGGACGCTTGCATCGTCGCCATGGTGATGACACAGGCGTTCCGCACTGCCCCAGCTGCTCCGGGCCTCTGGGCAGCATGGGAAGGCGGAAAGGCAGCTTCAGAGCGAAGGCAGAACGGCGGCTCCAGGCTGGAGTGAAGGTGGAAAGGCGGCTCAGGCCTGAGCAAAGGCGGTGCCGGCAGCCAGGGGAAGGAAGGCCCATTCTTGCACAAATCTTCATGCATTGGGCCTCTAGTGTCTATATAAGAGCTTTAACACTTTTATTATCAGTGTCTTTTTTAGGTTACTCCTATATTGTATTTTAGTTATGGTTTTCCTTAATCAATTTTTATTAAATAAGAAAAAAAATCATGATTTATATAGGATGTCAGTTTTGAGTGTGTTAGTCCTGCTACTTGCCCTACAATCGGCTTTTAGGAAGTAGGGCAGTGAAATGGGAAATGCATCTATCCTTTTCACTGCGTCTCAGATGAATAGACCATTCACATTCCACATTTAAAGTCAAATTCCACACACATTTGGCAAAAAGTAAATGATCAAATAAACTTACTATGCTAAAACATTTTTTTCTTTTAGTTCCTTTAAATTCTGCATCAAATAATAGACCTCAGGCTTTGATTCATATTAGAGTAGGAAATTCATTTACCTCCTACATTCAGTGTGATGTAGATGCAGGGTGGGACAAAAGTAGGTTTGCAGTTGTTTATGGAAAAGCACACAATAATCCTATCTAATAAAAGAGAAACATGGTAATTAGCCGTATGGCTGCTACCCTTCCCATTGGCTAATCAGTGAGATATGCAAATTAACTGCCAACCAAGATGGCGGCTGGCAGCCAGGCAGCTGA
>NW_005356635.1:3115251-3140239 GCF_000412655.1 Myotis brandtii
AAGAACCCCCCCCCCCCCCCCCCCCCCCAGTGCACAAATTTTTGTGCACCGGGCCTCTAGTAAATAATAATAAAAGAATAAACTCAGTTTCACGTACTCAGAACTGTAAACCTACTTTTGCCCCACTCTATATTTTCATGTTTTTGTACTGAGGAATTTTTGAGAGATAACCAGATTGATTATCCTATCTTATATTTCTTATGTTTCTAATGAGATCTTTGTCATTTAATTTTTCATCAATGTCTAATCATTTTTATGTTTATTATTTTACTAAGAAATAGTCTTTGTCAGAAACTAAAGTCTTTTTTTTTTAATATATTTTATTGATTTTTTACAGAGAGGAAGGGAGAGAGATAGTTAGAAACATCGATGAGAGAGAAACATCGATCAGCTGCCTCCTGCACATCTCCTACTGGGGATGTGCCTGCAACCCAGGTACATGCCCTTGACCGGAATCGAACCTGGGACCTTTCAGTCTGCAGGCCGACGCTCTATCCACTGAGCCAAACCGGTTTCGGCAGAAACTAAAGTCTTAATTTAGCTCTAGTTCATCTAAATTTTGAACCCTTTGCTTCTATTAATTCAAATAATTATCAGCCCTGGCCGGCATGGCTCAGTTGGTTGAGCATCATCCTGTGAATGGAAAGGTAACCAGTTTGATCCTGATTAGGGCGCATACCGATGTTTCTCTCTCTCTCTAAAATCAAATTTTTAAAAAACCCAAGTAGTTATTAGAATTGTGTATTACTTTATGAAGAGTTTTTATTGTAGTTTTCTTCCTGTATATACTTTTATATTTTCTTTCACTTACAGGAATGGCATCAGGATTATAGAAAATTCAGGGAAACAACCATGTATCTCATAATTGGACTAGAAAATTTTCAAAGAGAAAGGTAAGGAAAAGTGGACACAGCTGAAAAGAAGAGCTTAATTTTTGTATGTAATTCTATTCGGCTATTATCTTACATATAGAAAAGATTTTATTCACAATATATATTTTTAATAAATGTCTTCTTTTATAACAGTTTTAGATTTACAGGGAAATTGCACAGTTAATATACCCACACACAATGTATTTCTTATTTTAAATTAAATCTGTAAGGTTGGTATTAGTGTCTAGTTTTTATAAGCTCTGAAATACTATACCTGAAGTTTAGAATGACATAGGATTAGATAGAAGCCAAAAGTTTGCTGGAAACCAGAAAAGCTGATAGCCCAGCACATGGAATTCTTTGTATTCCTTAACCTTCGGGCACCTGCCTTTTTCATATTCCTTCTGTCTGAGTCTAATCTTGACATCAAATCAAAGACAGTTTTTCCAATCTCTGCCTGAACTTTCAGGTACTATAAAAAATAGAGCCGTAGAAAACTGATCGCTTGTCTTCTAAGTATTGTGACTGCAAACACATTTTAGATTGTTATTTTCATATAAATTGTAAATGATTTTAAAGACATTTCTACTTACTAAACTATAATATTGGCATTTATTATTATTTTAATTGTTATGGAGAAGAAAGGATCATTGTTGATTTATTTACCACTACTGATTATTCACTAGTTTGCCTTGTTTCTTCACATATTTCTTAATTAACATATTTTACTGTGAACTTACTTGACTAGTGATTTGTTTTTTAAAATGCTGTATCTTAAATAGGCCAAATTGCAACCAAGTAAAAGGTATATTGAATTCTTTCTCCCTTTCATTCCCCCTTTCTTTGCCTTCCCTTCCCCATACTGAAGTAATGGAACTATTTTTTCTTAGATGATAACCTATACCTTTACTTCTAGTGCTATGATTTCCACCATGGTGGTCACCAGCCATGTGTAACAATTTAAATTAATAAAAACTTTAAAGCTAAAAATTTAGTTCCTCGGTCAGACTAGTCACATTTCGAATGTTCAGTATCTACATGTGGTAACTACTGTATTGGCCAAGATATAAAACACTTCCATCTCTACAGAAATTTCTATTGGTCAGTGCTACTTTGTTTGGTGGACAGTGCACAAAGCTATTATTTTTACACATCACTTTGGATGCAAATTATTAAAGTCCTGATTATTGTGTAGTTTATAAGATAATTTATGTCACATTGGTCATTGAAATAGAAAACTATTTTGATTAATAGCTCTATTTTATGTTATTACTTTGGTCACAGCTTTATTTCTTTAATAGAAATATTTAAGTTCATATTAGGATTTCTTAGATTTGTAATGATATGGGAAAATATTAATATGATGTTATAATTCAATAGAGTGTCTAAGACTAAAATGACATTTTGCAGCTAAACTAAGCTGCACTGGGCAATAACTTTGTCAAGGTCACACAATTAACTGGGGAGAGAAAATTAAATAGAACCCCTGTATTCTTGTATAACTTAATGAAATCAGATAAGCACAAAAAGTATTATTCATTTATCTCACTCAGAATTAAAAAGATGAAACTGTCTCTTGCCAGCTCTCTGCATAGTATCTAGATCAGCTCTTTTTAGTTAACATCTGTTAAAGGTCTTTAAGATATAACTTAGTAATATGTTGAAATTTCATAATTTTCTTATCTCATATATATTTGTTCAAAAGTCAATATTCTAGTATAACAAATGTAAATTAAATTGGAAGGATCAACTGGAAAGTTAGTAATGGTTACCAGTAATGTTTATAGAATACTGTAAAAAGAAATGTCAATATTCTCACTTTACCAGTATATATAGCAGTTACCATAGCTAGCAGCATATAAAATATTTCCAAAAGGTTCTGTCAAACTTTGTTTTTAATGAAAATATAACATTTGAAAGCTATGAATGGAATATTTACTGATGGGCCATTGTCAGTTCTGAGTAGTGAAGTACAATAATGTTTTTAGTAACCATAAATTTACAGTGGTATAAGGAGTATACGTAAAGATAAAGAGAGAGTCCACCAGGCTACACAGTCTATTTTATCTTAAATAAAAATGTGGTAACTGGACTGCTGATTTTTATTCTGATTGAAAACGTTTATAAAACTTTATTTTTTCCATTTTATTGAATTTATTGGGGTGACACTGGTTAGCAAAATTATACAGGTTTCAGGTGCACACTTTTACAACACATCATCTGTACACTGTATTGTGTGTTCACCACCCCACGTCAAGTCTCCATCCATCACCATTTATCCCCTCTATATTCTCCACTACCTCCTCCCCCTGGCAGTCACCACATTGTAGTTGATAAAATATGGAACGAATTGTGCACTTCAGTAGAAAATTGGAACAAGGTCATGACTTCAGGGCTATTCTCAGAGAGGTGACTCAGATCTAAGAGGCCAGATAAGAGTGTCATTCAGGGGAGACCTTTGTAACAGGAAATTTAACAGCTATAAAAGAAAAGGTAGATATGCCAGCAAACTACTTCAACTTAGTGACATAAAACAACTCTTATTGTTATTATCACTTCTTTTTTTCATAAGTAAAACAAAAAAATTTTAGCTGAGATTGTGTCTATATTATTTCAGAATAAAGTTTCATAATCTTAGGTTTTCTCAAAAACAAATTCCTAGAAGAAGCCATTTTTAGTAAATGTATAAAATGACATTTTTTTCAGACAGTTTCAGAGTATAATTTGATTTGTCACAAATGCATTAATTTCCCAATAATTCTGTGCTTGAACATTAGAATATAGACTTGATCATTTATATCTGAACACATGAAATTATATAATAAGCATTAACACTGATTGACAGTGTATCCTAGAGTTTTCTTTATAATATTTTACTTTTTAGGATGTTCCATTTTTATGAATTAATCTATGGAAAGATATGTTATGATTGGACAAACTAACACAATGGAAATATCTTAAAATATCTTTAATATTTCAGTTTTACAAACATATATCTATGTATTTTTTCCTGTAGCATGTTAGAAGGGTAATTGTTTCATAGGCAGATATAACACTCAAACAGTTTCCTCTCCTCCCTTTATTAACTAGTTTGAACTCCATAATTTCTAGATTTAATTAACAAATTAATATTACTTGTATTAAATATAATACAAGGCTACACTTCCAGCCTTTTATGTTAGTATTTTCTTTTGTTTCTTTGCATCTTGCTAGAGTTCCCATGTTTTTCTCATCTCCCTTGGATATTCTCCCCACAGCATGAAGTTTTTCTCAGTGACTAGAACTGTTCCTGTGGCATAGAAAAAACCTGACCAAATAGTCACTGAATGAACCAATGATGTGGTTAAAAAAACAAAGTAACATTCTTTCTTCAAACAAAAATGACATTACATTAAACAAGTAGTTTATTGATTTTCACATGTCTTGGTTTTGAATCTAAATGAAAGACATCAGGAAAATAAATCCCAAAGCAGACAAAAGCAACTACCTGAATTCATCAATTATGGCCTTTTCTCCCAGTTTTTGTTTGTTTTGTTTCATTTATTTGATTTTTTTGTATTTCAGTTTTAAGACATAACTGTCTCATGGTTTCATATGTGCCTGTTTTTATTTTTTGTTATTTTTATTTTATTTTATATGCCTTTTTTTTAAAGCAAGGCTCTCAGTCTTCCAATACATCAGATGATAGTTTTTATTATAATGTTGTTTTGGATAATCAAAATGTGTTTATTTAAATTTTTTAATAATTATAATTGGATTTTATGTGAAATACTAATGCTATCTGTTTTTTATAATTTTTAAGTTATATAGATTCCTTGCTGTTCCTTATCTGTGCCTATCAGAATAACAAAGAACTCTTGTCCAAAGGCCCATACAGAGGACATGATGAAGAGTTGATATCACATTATAGAAGAGAATGTTTACTTGTAAGTTAAATGTACATAATATTTGTTTACTTTATCTTTTTGTCTTACATTGAGCAAATTTTCTAGACTCATATATAACTGATTGACTTTATAAACTCTGATGGGGTAAGAATTTGATGATGTCTGTAATCTGGGGTTATTCCCTTAAGAATGGGAGAATAGACTCAATTCTTTATCCCTTCTTTTTTATGGATCCTAAGTATTGCATGTGATAAACCATAAATGTTCTTGAAATGGGATCAGAATGATTACATTTTTATATTTAGATTTCTTCATCACTCTGCCACTCCCTTCTTGGTGGGAAAGGAGAGGCTGCATGGAATGTGAGTAATTAGTACTTAAGCCTCTCTCCAAGCTAAAAGTAAATTGCACAAGAATGATACAAGTTTTATGTGTGTCTGTATGAGAAATTTAACAACAAAGATGTGGAGTCCTATCTCCCTCTGTCCCGTGGCTTTGCCGACTGGTTCAGTGTTTTGGGTTGCCAGGGGGCCCCCGAGTCCATCTTCTGTACTGGGAGACTGCACTCCAGAGCCTGCAGAGGAGCCCACCACTACGAAACAAGAACAAGAGCCTTCTTTAGAGTCAAAAGATAACTTCAAAGCAACACCACAGAATACTTGTTTAGGAGCCCTATGGCAAAAACTATAGTATATAACTCTAGGCTTGTCTAGATTTTCTCTCATCTTAAAAACTTAGCTAAAATATAAATATGTTATTTTCACTCATGAAGGTGACACTTGTGCCCCAGCAGGAGTGGGACATGCCCTTAGAGGTATGTGCAGGTGTGCTGATCTGTGCAGAACAGCCCATTTAAGATGATATGGGAACCAGAATGCAGGCTGCAATTTAAAGAAGGGTTTTGGTGAAGCACGGAATGGGGAGAGCGCTTACCTTGCCTTCCTGCTTTTCCTGCAGAGGCTTCAGCTTCTGCCACCCCTTGGCTTTAGGTCCCAACTTGAACCTGGGAAAACTGCAGAGTTTGGAGTTTTCTAAGCCATAGAAAAAGGAGTTTCAATGAAGGGGGAAAGGCAGCTGCACTTTATTTTCTACTACTTTATTTCAAAGCATAATCACATGAAAAAAGTCATTTTCTATTGTGCAAAGTGTTCTGAGGCTGTTCTTACCATAGACCAAGGTATCTGAGGTCTTCCTTAGTGGTATCATTAAGAATATCAGAAAGTGTATAACCTTCTTTAACAATCTGAAATAAAGATCAAATACATAGGAGGTAAGCATCTTTGTAATAATAGCATAGGATTGTTTTTTGGGGGTATAAATTTACCTTTTCAATAGTATTTGCATCTGCTCCTTGCATTTGCAACCAGTCTACAAACTCTTGATACGTTCTCTGCCCACAAGACAATCTGGGTTCTGGGGGGGTATAAATTTACCTTTTCAATAGTATTTTCATCTGCTCCTTGCATTTGCAACCAGTCTACAAACCCTTGATACGTTCTCTGCCCACAAGACAATCTGGGTTCTCTGTAGTAATTAGAAGTTTGTTTTATTGTATATTGATGTGTAACAATAAAACTTCAACAGTGACTAGGAAATAAACTATTCCAGAATGTAAAAAAAAAAACAAATAATATAATCTTTATATTTGAAATTCAGCTTAAAACTATGGTTATTTGAAATCATATTTATCATGCTATAAACATAAGATTTCAAACATAAGCCCTTAAATATTATAGCTCTTATTTTACCTGGATTCCTTATCTATCTCTTATGTCTATATTTCTTATCCTTAAGGATCTCTCAGTTCTACTAGATTAGAGATCAGCGTACTTGGCCTGTACTCCAGCCTGTCACTTGTTTTTCTCAAGTTTCATTTGAAACATAACCATACTCATTTATAATTCATACTAGGGGCCCGGTGAACGAAATTCATGCACTGGCAGGGCGGGGGGGGGCTGGGTCCCTCAGCCCAGTCTGCCCCCTCTCACATACTGGGAACCCTCAGGGGATGTCCTACTGACGCCTTAGGCCTGTTCCCTGCTCCCCTTGGGGATCGGGCCTAAGCCGCAGTCTGGCCTCCCTTTGTGGGAGGCAACCAGGCTGATCAGGGGAAGGCACCAGCCCCATCACCCTGCTGCTGCAGCCACTGCCAGTCACCGCAGCCACCAAGGTGTTTTCATCAACACGGACTCCAGTCCCTTCACCATGAAAAAATGACAACTTTCTTTAGGCATTTTCAAGATGTGTCTTTCATAGGGTATGGCATTTCTTGCTTTCTTTTTCTTTTTTTTATCCTCCCCTGAGGATATGTTTCCATTGATTTTTAGAGAATGTGGAAGAGAAGGGAAAGACAGAAACATCAAAGTGAGAGGAACACTTTGATTGGTTGCCTCCTGCATGAGCCCTGACCTGGGCCCGGGCCAGGGAGGAGCCTGCAACCTAGGTACATGCCCTTGGTCAGAATTGAACCCAGACCCTGTGGTGGGCAGGCCGAGGCATTATCCACTGAGCCAAACTGGCTAGGGCAGGATATGACATTTCTTAGCCCTCCAGCAGTGGACCTTCCTTTTTTTCTCCAGGAGTGAGGTGGAAGAACCCTAGATCACCTTTTTGGATTCTTATTAACCCAAGTTATAAGAATATTAGCAGTGGCATACAGGGAGCTTAGCCAATGAGCGGTCAGAAAAGGTGTTTCCTCTGTAGTTCACACCGATCGCCAGCTCGGCCCCTCAGCTCCCATCGCAGGCTCGGCCCTGCCCAGGAGCTCCCTGGCTCAGGCCCTTCCTAGGCGGCTCAGGGCCCACACGGGGCCCTACCTCGGAGTGACCTGGGTGCCGATGATGTTCCCGGGACCCAGGCCACTGGGCGCCTACGTATGCAAATTAACCGCCATCTTTGTTAGGTTAATTTGCATACTTATCCGATTGGCTGGTGGGCGTAGTGGAAAGACGGTCAATTTGCATGTTTGTCTATTATTAGGTAAGATGTGGCTGCCTTTGTAAGACAATGGCATGGCTGAGTAATTGCAGCCGAAACAGTATGGCCCTCAAGGCCTAAAATATTTCCTATCTTGTTCTTCACCGAAAAAGCTTACTAGTCCCTGTACCACATCGTAAGCTCCATGAGAGTTTTCTGTATTAATCACTTAAGTACTCCTGCATCTAGAACAGTTTCTGGCACATGCCATGAACTCAGTAAGAATTTTTTGAAGGGATAAATGAATTAATTGTTTACTTTCATATTTTTGTACGAAGGAATATAGCTTTTCTTGTTCAATTGACATTTATGGAGAAATGATAAAGAGTTTTTCAAAATTAATATGGAGTTTGAATCTCTTTATTTTCAAAATTATTTTGAGTGCTTATTAAATTTTAGTATTGGGGGAAGTTCATCCCTGGAGAATAAATAAAAATTGGCCCCTGTAGTGATGATCAATATAAGCTAAACACAAATTTTAAAAGCATAACAACAATATTTTCCCCACTTCTTTTTCCTTTTATTTCTGTTGTTATACACAGCTTTTTCTAAGAGATTTTTCATGCTAGAATAGCTTGAGATTATTTTTCCTGATTGCCATTTGTTCTAATACCGTTTGTGAACATACTCATTATATCATCTTCAGTATTTATACTTGCAGGTATTTTATTACATTAAAAAAGAAAACAAACCTGTTCTTTTTCTCATTGCATTAAGAAATTAAATGAGCAAGCTGCAGAACTGTTTGAATCTGGAGAGGATCGAGAAGTAAACAATGGTCTGATTATTATGAATGAGTTTATTGTCCCATTTTTGCCCTTATTATTGGTGGATGAAATGGAAGAGAAAGATATACTTGCTGTGGAAGATATGAGAAATCGATGGTGCTCTTATCTTGGACAAGAAATGGAATGTAAGTTTAAATAATGCTAGTGGACACCTGAGTTGGTTGGAATTAAAAGCAGTTAGAATTAATATTATTTATTTGTATCATTTTTTATATTTTGTAATATTCACATTACTTTTTTCTTATTTACAAACTAAGCTATGAACTCATTGTCATTATCTTTTATCTCTTCCCTCAGGATGATAATTATTTTATATATTTTAAAATGAATCATCAACTGGCCACTCCAAGTTAATAAATCATCTTAAAGATAATTTCACTTGCTATCTATCCTTAGTTACCTCTAATTGTTTTTATTTGCAGCAAACCTCCAAGAGAAGCTGACAGATTTTCTGCCAAAACTTCTCGATTGTTCTACGGAGATTAAAGGTTTCCAGGAGCCACCGAAGTTACCTTCATATTCCACACTTGAACTGTGCGAGAGATTTGCCCGAATCATGTTGTCCCTCAGTCGAACTCCTGCTGATGGAAGATAAACAGCGCACACTTTTCCTAAACACACTGTGTAAACTTTTTTTTCAGTTCTTAACCCTTGCCTTCTTGTCACAAGGTTTGCTTGTTGCTGCTATAGTTTTTAACATTTTTTTTTTATTTTAATGACTTCAAAATACAAAATGACTATACAGACTTTAGCTGGACTGCAAACAATAAAGCTGGGAATCGCATGGCTCTCAGACTTTGTCTTAGCCAGATCTCATGTATAATTACAAATCTGATTGATCGTATCATTGAAAAACCATGTTTTTGCCACCTTTCTCTTACAGTATTACTGCTTTTATCTTTACCTACATTGTTCCATTGAGTCTGGATCCTTCCATGGCTACAGCCGTTTAAGTGTTCAGCACTGTGTACGATACATAACATTTGGTAGCTTGTAAATGGAATTAAAGAATAAAGTTTTATTTATGGCTACCTATGTGTTTGTAAGCAGGTATATTGTATATTAGTGTGTTATTTTAGTTATATAAATGAATTTTGGGGATTAAGAGTGGGTGATGAGTAGAGTAATACAGACTTTTTATTCTGCTCTAATGTTAGCACATTGGAAATTTACTAAATATTTGACAAATATATTTTTTATTTTTTTTTTTTACTAAGTAGTTAAACTTAATATGGCACCTAAACTTATTTTGAATTCAAATCAGGTTTTCGCTGAAGTGAGTGACTAAGTCAACCACACTGAAACTTTCAACCTTTCTTAGATTAACCTTTTATTTTTTTATGTATTTACAAATAATATAGCTAGGTGATTATTTCAAAAGATACCAGAAAATATACATATATATATTTTTTATTTTTTTTTTTACTAAGTAGTTAAACTTAATATGGCACCTAAACTTATTTTGAATTCAAATCAGGTTTTCGCTGAAGTGAGTGACTAAGTCAACCACACTGAAACTTTCAACCTTTCTTAGATTAACCTTTTATTTTTTTATGTATTTACAAATAATATAGCTAGGTGATTATTTTAAAAGATACCAGAAAATATACTTGAATAAGGGCTATTTAATAGTGAAACTTATAAGAAATATGTATATGTATACATAATACATACACGTGCACACATACACACATGTTCTTTGTAGTGGAAGACAATGTTTTGCATTACAGAATCATTCTATTTTTTTGTAAATTGTATATTACTTTAATTGAAAATGTTCTCTGCTAATCAGTGCTGTGAAATGAAGTTGCTGTTGTTGACCTAGAATTTGAGTATCTGACCTGCTTTTATTTAGCACCTTTTCAATAAGGAAGAAGCTGTGGAACATTTTATAGATGGAACTTCTGTTTAAGATTAATGAAGTAACATTGTGAATCAAAATCAATGCTTTAAAGGTAATCATGTTACCAACAACCTATTTTTGAATTTATAAAATTTCTTTATGAACAATACTTTGTTAGCTTAGTAAAATATATCATTATACTGTGCATATGTTTGTTACGGCGCCGCCAAAAGTGCTCTGTGTAAGTGCCTCTCACAAAAGATCCTGGACAGAGGAGGAAAGGGGGATATGAAGTTGTTCTAGGATGCTCCTTACAAAGGTATCAGTATGCTGCTAAGGCATTAATGACAAGGACCTGGTACTGTTTCTTTTATAAGTGTAGATTTTGCATATCGTAGCTATCCAACTGTGTTTTGATTCAGATTTTATATTCTTCACTTCAGCAGAATCTGTGTTCTGCATTGGTTTTCAAGTTCTGTCAAAACCTCAGAAACTTTATATAAATTATCTAAGCTTTTCTAAATTATCTGCAGTATTTTATGATATTCTACCATAACGGTAAAGTGATCTGTGTTTATGTGTCTAACTGACTACTGAGACACAACACACCCAAACACCAGGTGGAAATTTCTCCTTTTATAAGCCACATCCAGAGAATCGCATGTGGCTCTTGTGCCGAAGGTAAGTTTTATTATTCTATTTACTTCATACTGAAAAGCCAGTTTATTTATTCCTAGTAATGAACCTGAAGTACTTATTTACAGAAGTGACCTTTTTCAAGAACTGGAGAAATTACTTGTTTTTATATCGGCTTTAATCTTTAGGTCAGCAAAATTTTCTTACCTTATTTACTGGGTTAAATATAATTTATAGGCAGTAATATAAAACTTGGAACTTCATAAAACTGTTGTCTGTGGCAGATTTTATTTTTATTTAAATGACTCTCATTTTGATTACTATAGTCCTCCCTTCCCACCCCCCAAAAATTATGTTTTGCAGTAATACAACGCAGAATTCAAACAGATATAACTTAAGACTTGTATGAATTTCTTATAAACACCGGGCATAGGGAGACTGTAGTCATGAGTGAACCTCTGAGGCCCCGCTAATACTTTCTAGGTTCATTAAAATACTATAATGACCATACACTGAATCAGTTCTCAAATCGTGATCTCAGACCAGCAGCTTCAGCAACGTCTGGGAACATGCTAGAACTGGAAATTCGTGAGTCCCACACCAGATTCCTGATTCAGAAGATCCTCAAGTGACCTGTGTTTAAACAAGTCCTTCAGATGATTCTGATCTGCTCAAGTCTGAGATCCACTGCACCTCAAGTCGATGCTTTTTAATTTCCATTTACTTGGGATCCCCTATGTGTTGGAAGATTCTCATATTTCCCTCACTTATAATTTCAAGGACATGACTAAAAATGATTTTGCTTAGTTTTAGGTTTGAGACTAAGGTGGATTTTCTCCTTTATCTGATTCTCTACAAGGCCAGTGTCTTTGCTCTATAATTCAGAATTGTTGACTCTGCCTCTGGATCCCCCTGTCCTTTTCCAAAAGTACAATCACTCCGTTGCTTGGGGGAAGTTAATTTAAAAAAAGAATTTGCATCATTAAACAAATTAAACACCGCTTAATTTTATTCAAGTTATATGTATTAGTTAGCTAGGCCTGCCAAAACAAAATACCATAGAATTGTGGCTTAAAAAACACATTTTCTCACAGTTCTGGAGTCTGGAAGTCCAAAATCAAGGTGTTGACAGGTTTAGTTTCTCCTGGGGCCACTTCATGGCTTGTAGACAGCCTTCTCTCTTTGTGCATGCACATATTTCTGGGGTCCCTCTTCTTATAAGGATACCAGTCATATTGGATTAGAGCCCCACCCTCATTTAATCTTAATTACATATGGAGATACAGCCTTTAAAGAGGTAGTCACATTGTGGGTAAGGGCTTCAACACATGAATTTGGCAGGGGGTAGGGGAAACACAATTTAGTCCATAGCAATATGTGATGACCCAGTTCATAGCTCCTTTCCAAAAACAGAAATAGCATTTTCAGCCTCAAGATTATAGTTCTGTTCTTACATCTACTTTTTTGTTTTCTAACTTACACTTCTCCAAAACCTATAGTAGATATAGCAGGTATGTTAGAAAGTGCTCACAAAGCATTCATCTAATCAGTTAGTGTTTTTATTGAACAAATCTTTGCTGAATGAATGCAGTAGTCCGTGTTGACTGGTCCTTGTTCTTGTGTTTATTTCATCAGGTTTACTTAACATTATGTCACGGTTCTGTTTCTGTTTTGCTAGTGTTTTTATTCTTACCTACTCCCCATCCCTTTTTTATTCCACCCCCACCCTGGAGGTACTACTGATAATTGCTGTGGCCACATATTTTCCATTTTTGCATAATGTTATACAGTGTATACACATAAGCAGTATTGGCTTTTTTGGGAGAGGAATGGAATGCCTTTACAAAAATGAGATGCCATCTACTTTCTCCTTCCCCCTCCAGTCCACCTTTTTCTAATTAGCTTTGATAGAGGTGACTTAACAGTAATCTATATATCTAAAAGCACCATTAGGGACCGGTCGCTATGATGCACACTGACCACTAGGGGACAGATGCTCAACGCAGGAGCTGCCCCCTGGTGGTCAGTGCACTCCCACAGCCAACCTCCCTTGGCTGGCGACCGGCCAACCTCCTGCGGTCCCTCCCCCCCGCACAAATTCATGCACTGGGCCTGAATACACCAATAATAAAAAATACACCAATAAAAGTTAAATGAGGCATGAGTGACATAGACTATCTACACAATTGAATACAAACATGCACACACACCAGAATTTTAAAAATCCTTTTTCATTCCATACACAATTCTTCTCAATGACTATTTCAAACCTTCACTACTGTCCTCAGCTCCTATCTAATGTCAGCTCCAGTAAGAATGGGATAATGTTTCCTTTGCCTTGCTAAGACAATTGGGGACATTGGGTAGGATCTTCCCCTTCAAATTTCTCCTCTAAACCTGTAAGTTTACAGGTAATGATTAGATAACCAGAATGGAATGGGGGATGGACATTGAAAATCCAGTGTTATGAGAAAAATATAAATAAAATCAAATGTATAAAATGAAGTTATAAATTTAAATTACATCCGTTATTTTGGGACGTAATTGTTTTTCTACAAAATTAATTTTTAAAAAGTTCTCTTTTTTTTGCCTTGTACTAGCCCCGTGGTCAGCAAACTGCGGCTCACGAGCCACATTCGGCTCTTTGGCCCCTTGAGTGTGGCTCTTTCTAAGCCTCAAACCTAAAACTAAGCAAAATCATTTTTAGTCACTAAGTTAATAACAATGTACCTACCTATATAAGTTTAAAAAATTGGGCTCTCAAAAGAAATTTCAATCGTTGTACTGTTGATATTTGGCTCTGTTGACTAATGAGTTTGCCGACCACTGTACCAGTCCAAGCATGTCAAACTCATGGCCCGTGGGCCGTATTTTTGCAGACCAGCCAATATAATGGTATGTAAGAAATGTTTTAATAAAAATTTAATAACTTGATTTCTACAATATCATTATACATAATTATTAATAATGAACTACAATGTTCCCTAATGACTGAATACTATAATCGTGTTGCATTCATTCCCCTTATGTTCCTTATGCGCACCATTTCTCTCCACTAATATTAGCAGCGAATATTTTAGCAGCCAATTGCCACGTCATTAGTCTTGGACTGACTTGTTTGGTGTGCACAACAGGAAATATTTTGCTTTGGAGAACAAGAAAAATAGGTTTATTTGTGTTATGCTTATTAATTTGTGCAGTTATTCAGTGTCTAGTAAGTTAATGGTCAAGAAAAAATATTTTTATTAAAATGTTCTAATATTTTATGTAATGATTATTCATTTTTTTCAGCCCTTTGTATTCAGCATGTCTCTATCGAAATAAACCTATGTTTCTATGAAAATTGAAGCTTTTTGTTTTTTTGTGGCCCACATAAACTTAAACCTTATTTATTTGGCCCATGTTAGCCTTTGAGTTTGACATGCTTATACTAGCCCATGGTCTGTACATCAGTTTGTCCTTTAGCAGATGGCCTTCATTCTTCATTAATCTAGTGCTCGACTAGTATTTCTTACCCTGGCTGTGTATCAGAAGCATGTGGGTTCCTAAAAGACTTGAAAGTGAGGACATTTGGTAAATGCTTCTCCAACTTCAATTCTAAGAATCATCTGTGGCTCTACCCTGAGAGACTAATTAAACCTAGCTAAAGCATTCAGGTGAAGAGGTTTGCTTTTCACATTATTGTACGTCACAGGAAAAGCAGAGGGTTAAGTGTACTGCTTGGCCGCCTCTGCGATAGGGCCAACTTGCTTTGGTATGTGCTCCAGCCGAAGCTGCACGCCAACGTTTTCAGTCTGTAGCTCACTGGACTTCTCTCTGCTGAGTGGCTTCAGAGTGTAGGCTCTAGACCAGATGCCTAGGTCCAGATCCTGGGTCAGGGAGCTGCGGGTTGACCTTAAGTGAGCTCAACCTTTCCGTACCTTAGTTTCTCCATCTGTAAAATGGAATTACACTATAACCCACCTTATAGGATTCTGAAAAGATTAAATGGGGTTCTATATATAAAACACTTTAATAATCTCTGCCACATAGTGTTCAATAATTGCCAGCCCTTTTTACAGTTTGTCACTTGGTTACTCTTGCTCCTGATTTTTAGAACCTTTACCTTCCTGAGACAGGCTCCTTGAGCTACTCTTATTCCTGTCTGCATTCCTTATCATTTTCTTTGTTCCCTAAACATCACAGTTGTCAAGGCCCCTTGTAACTCTTCACCTTTCCTAGGTAGTCATGTCTGCTACCTTGTCTTCCTGCACTGCCTACACGCCGACTCACAGATCCATGTTTCTAAGCAAACCTTCCCTGTGAGTTAATTTCCAATTGTTCGTCTAACATATAGACTTGGATGTTTCACAAGCATTTTAAACCTTGCAATCCAAAACAATCCCTTACTTCTTCCCAAGCCTGATTCTCTTATATTCCCTTGGTTAATTATATAATAATCTAGAAATGGGAAATTATTTTCAATTCTACTTTTATTTCCCATGGATTGCCAAGTTGTGAACAGGTCAAATTCTTTAATAGTTGCTCATGCATCCCTTTTCTTTGTTGATCTCTTAATTTTGACAAGGGGCAAAATCTATATTTAATCTTGTCCCTACAATCTGTCTTCCACATTGTTGGCAGAATAATCTTTCAAAGACTTTTTGCATGTTTGTCTTCCATTGCTGGACTGGGCTTCTTTAGAGGAAGATAATATCTCTGGTTTTTGCGTCCCCAGTAACTTTGAAGATATCTGGCAACTTCATAGAGGTGGAGTCTTGCAGGTTCTCCAGCCCTACAGTCACCTTAGATCTCTGTTGTCCAATACTTTAGCCACCAGCCACATGTAGCTATTTAATTTAAACCAAATAAAATTACTTAGGCATACTAGCCATATTTCATATGCTCAATAGTGGCATGTGACTGTTGTCTATCACATTGGACAATGTATTGGACATTTCCATTATTACAGAAAGTTCTGTTGTACAGAGCTGCCCAGACCCTTACTGACATGGACATTTTCCTCTATTAATACCCCTGGAACATTCACACACCGTCCAAAGTGCTAACCTGAGCAAGTTGGCCTTTAACATTTGTCCTTTTATCTTGATCCTGCCATTAACCACTTCACTACATCAGATAGCACATCAGATAGCACTTGGAGCTTAGAGCTCCAAGTCCCCATGCAGTTGCTCAGTCTGAGGAGGTTCACCACCTCTCCACTCTTGCTACTTCTGAGGGATGCAATGAAGATAGTACTAGAAGACCTTAAAGTGGTTGAAGACTGTAATCAATTGACACTATTAGGTCAACACTGGTAGAATTGGCAAGCAAAGACTAGGAAGTAAAACTTATTTTTCTGCCTTCCAACTGTCCTCTGGTAGAACTTACTGGCAGAATCTAAGTGGATGCAGCAAATGGGTCAGGAAAAAGCAGTTTGCAATCCCAGCACCAGCATTACAGAGCTGAGGATACAAGCGTGGAGCTGAATTGGAACTGAGAGACAATAGGTAAAGAACTAACACACTAGTTCCTTTCAGAGATCCCTTTTTATCCAAAAGTTAATCCCTAAAACACTGTTTAGGAATTTATTTGTAAACTATCTCTGGGACCTCAAGACTAAATGCACTAGTTCTAATTGAAATCTTGTTGCTATGTTCTATCAAATGAGATCTTTTAATGATGGCTATTTAATGCTTTATCTTTGAAATCAGTAGTGGAGGGTTGTCTTATAAAATGAATTCATACCCATCCACACATTTTTTTGCATGCATACCGCTTGCCACATAATCTGCCAGGTAGTACATATATAAAACAAAGCTTATGTAATAAGACAAAAGTAATAATCTGCCCAAATGCATCTACCCAGAACTATACACTTAACATTTTTGTATTGATGCCTCGGGACATCTTTCTATACTTGTGCACATATACACACACAGGCAACTATATATAAGCGGTTTTCATAAGCACAGAAAATATAATAAATGTGGACATATTTTAGGAAAGTATGTATGGATCTACCTGTCTTACTCCCCTATAGTATTTGATTCTAAGGAAAATGTACTATAATTTATATAATGTAGGCTGCTACTTATGTCTATGTGTATATTATTTCTATACCTTTTGTCTTTCTGCTTAATTTCTAGATGTATAATTTCTGAGCTACTGAGTATACAAATTAAAAATGTTGAACTGACTTGTCAAACTGTTCTTCACCAAAGCTACTCCAGTTTACATTGCTACCACTAGCGTGTGAGAGTATTTATTCACAAGTTCAACGACATAGAATGTTATCAGTCATTAAGATTTTTTCAGTAACAGCCAAAAGCTTATTGTATTATTTTTATTTTTTGTGAGAGTGAAATACTTCAATGTTAATGGCTGTTTGTATTTATTGTATAGCTACTTTCTTATGCCCTTTGCACTTTTCCTTGCGGGTATTCATATCTATAAATTTGCAGTAATTCATGTTAGAAATCATTAATCTCTTATTACACACATTGCACTTTTTTGTCACTTACTTTATTTTAATATTGTTTCATGACTTTTTCTTTTTATTCAGATCTGTTGACCTGCTTTATCATTTCTGCCTTTGATACCATGTTCGGAAGAGTTTTCCCTGTCCAGTATTATAAAAATACCTGTGTTTTCTTCTAATATGTTTATGATTGTTTTTTATGTCAGTCTTTAATGCAGTTGAAAATTATATTAATTTAAGGTGTGAGGTAAGGATTCACAAATTTCTGTCAAGATTATCTAGTTGTCTAATACATTTATAAAATAATTCTTTTCCCTTACTGATCTAAAATGTAATCTTCATTAGATAATAAATTTTTACATTTGATATTTACAAACACTTTTCAGTTCCATTTGTTTTTGTCTATTCACTACCATTACTATTAATTACTATTGTTTTAACATTGATTTAAAATATTTTATATGTAACATACATGTTTTCCTATCTAATAAGTTAAGTGTTACTCCTAACACACATACCCTTAATACTCATTTTGCCAGAATTTCTGTACTCTTACAAAAAAAATTTAGAATTACTCATGTCCTTTCAAATAAAAATCCTACTGGCATTTTGATTGCAATTACATTGTCTTGCACAGATTGGTATACAGAGAATTATGGCATCCTACACTATTGAATCTTCCTATCTAAAAAGAATGTTGCTTGACTTTTTACTGTATTTTTATGTCCCTCAGTAGAGTTTTAAAATTATTTTCATTTGTCCTTAATTTTAGGTATCTTAATGTATTTTAATGTTTTTGTGGTGTTTATGAATGAGCTTTTTTTCAACTTTGAAAAAATGTTCCTATTTGAATATTATTTGATACAGAAGAGTAGCTATCAAACTTTTTGGTCTCAGAACCACTTCATACTCAAAAACTATTGAGAACCTAAATGAGCTTTTGTTTAGGCCAGTTATATCTATTGCTGTTCGCCATATTAGAAATTGAAACTGTAAAAAATGATAATTTTAAAATGATAGCATATATTAAAAAACTAATACATTTTAAGTAGAAAATACCAAAATTTTCTTCCTGATCTTTATTTTGGAAGTTGGTATTTTTAAACCAGAGGCCTAAGGCTTGAAAAGAAATGAAGTACTAGTTATAATTGTCCCCAACCCTTTCAGTAATTATGAAAATTTTGCTGTCCTCACACTTTCAGAGAACACATAACTTAAAATTTGGACTAGCAATCACTAAAAAAAAAAAAAAAGATTACTTAAGTAATACATCAGAATCATTTTTTAAAGAAGTAATTTAATTTCTTAGAAAAATAAAAACCAAATTTAACAGCTTGGAACTTCAGTATGTCTTCAGTAGTCCTGGAAATTGATTGAGTAAAAAAAGAAAACAAAAAACGAGAGAGAACTCATGGACACGGACAACAGTGTGGTGACTGCGGGGATAGGGAGGTTGGTAGTGTGGAAGAGGGTATGGGGGAGGGGATGGTAAATAGTGATGGAAAAAATAAAGATACCATACGAAAGGAGGGGAGGGAGGGAGGGAGGGAGGGAGGGAGGAAGGAAGGGAAAAAAGAGAGAAGAAAGAAAGAAAGAAAGAAAGAAAGAAAGAAAGAAAGAAAGAAAGAAAGAAAGAAAGAAAGAAGAAAGAAAGAAAGAAAGAAAGAAAGAAAGAAAGAAAGAAAGAAAGAAAGAAAGAAAGAAAGAAAGAAAGAGAAAAGAAAAGAAAGAAAAGAAGAAAGGAAAGAAAAATAAATTTCCCTTTTCCCTTTGGGGGTTGCACTTGCCATACCCCAGGTTTGAAAATTTTTCCAGAAAGGTTACCTGGTATGCTTCACTGCTCTCAAGTATTTCAACTTTGTAGTATCCATTGTCCAAACACTGAAAAGAGTATCTTCATATATTTTTATCCAGATTCGTGGACGGTGATGGCAGGAAAGTTATTCTGACACCAGCTGTTCCATGTTGGCTAAATCAGAGATGTATATAAATCTTTTAGACAATAGCATAGGGGAGTACCTTTAAGATCTTAGAATAAAAGTGGATTTCTTGCCTGGCTGGCATGGCTCAGTGGCTGAGTATCCACCTATGAACCAGGAGGTCACGGTTCAATTCCCGGTCAGGGCACATGCCTGGGTTGCGGGCTGCATCCCCAGTGTGGGGCATGTAGGAGGCAGCCTATCAGTGATTCTCTCTCATCATTGATGTTTCTATCTCTCCCTTTCTCTCTGAAATCAATAAAAATATATTTTAAAAAATTGATTTCTTAACACAGAAAAAGAACTCAACATGAAGGAAATTTTTGATTAATGTAAACACATTAAGCATTCTGTCCAGCAGAAGATTCCCGGAGGAGTAAAAAGACAAGGCAATGTGGTGGGAGAAGATATTTGCAGTGAGCAAGAGGACAGGCAATAATAAAACTAAGGAAAGAATGTGCTTAGGTGAGATGACAAACTCTAAAATGTTCCCAGATCCTTTTTTCATTTTTTTTAAAAGCAACAAGGAGAGCTAAAGAAAGCTGTAGATAGCATTTTCAGCAAATTAAGTGACAAGGCATTCTCATAGAGCCAAAAAATGTAAGTGAATGGAACCAAATTACAGTCAAACAATATTTTGGTAAGACTTTGCCAAGATTAGAGGATGTGAGGAGGTTGCAGAGCAAAGAAAAGGGAAATTCTGTGTGTCCTAAGACCCCCAGGAAACAGAAATTACTGATAAATTTTGGTAAAGTAAGACCCCAATCTGATTGGAATTTCCTGTAAGTAGTTCTGAGAAGTTTCAATTTGTGATTATGAGTACAAAAGAAAATGAACACTACAGTGTTGCAAAAAATCAGAGGGTGTTGAGGCAGCCTAACCCTCAAGGAAATTAAATGCACCAAAATAAAACTATTTCAGAAGGCCAGAGACTATTCGTGGGGGGTGGGGGGGGGGAGCTGCTGGAAAGAGAATTCAGTTAAGATGAACATAGCCCAAAATGCTTTAATCATCTGACCTACATATATTTCTATTCTTACTGGTGTATGTACCATAATGGCATTCCTGCATCCCCAGGAATTTTATCAGTTTAGATACAGTGTCCAAAATATCTGAAATGCCGGATTGTATTGTTTTCCCCAATGCACAGTCATCTTGGCAACTGGACACAAGTTCCTTTGGGGAAGGTTATGACTTAGAATATGGATACTTCTACAACATTGGGAACTTTCTCAAAGGGAGTAGGTCTTCGTTTGAGTGGTTCTGGAGCTGCAAACTGACTCGAGTCTTGGAATTGGTTGAGGTGGTTCAATTCAAATTTCCATTCATCAGATTTACAATCTTCCATTATAAAAGTGGACTTGAACAGGGGCTTTACAAGAAATATATCAAAATGACTGTTAAACATGAAAAAGTGCTCAACCTCATTAGTAATCAGGAAAATGCAATTAAAACCACAGTGAGATACCAGCAAATGCCAACAAGATTGGCAAAAAATTAACATTTGGCACTATCAAATGGTGGTGACGTGTGTATGTACCAATAGAAACACACAGATTGTACTGTGGGTATGTACATTAGTGCAACCACTTTGAAAAAGCGTTTGGCATTATTTTAAAACATCTGAAGTTATTAGTACATTACTCAGTAATTCCTTAGTAGTTTTCCTAATATGTGGGTGCATGTTTATCAGTTTGCACATACATAACTGTTCTTAGAAGCATTGTTCATACTAGCAAAAACTAGAAGCAACCCAAATATCCAACAAAAGTAAACCTACATTGGAGGATGTTCATATAATGGAATACTGCACAGCTATAAAAAGGAGCAAACGACAGCTGCATATATTATAAAGATAATACTGAGTGAAAGAAGCAAGATTAAAGTATATAGTATAATTCCATTTATTTACTGTTGAAAAAAACTAGGTAAAATTAAAATATAGGAATGTATTCATGAATGTTAACAACAGCAGCAAAAGACGAAAAAAGGATTGCACGTAAGTCCAGGTAATGGTTACTTCTAGGAGGAAGGAAAGATGTATAATTGGGAAGGGACATCTGCATGGCCCTTGACGTGCTTCCAATTTCATATGATTTGATATGTGTTCCTTTTCTGTATGTATATAAGTTTGCAGTTGGAGTTGTAAGTTTGGAGCATGAAGCAGAATTGTTCCCCTAGAGACATAAATTTAAGAATCATCAGCTCTGAGATGCAGTCGAGGTCAAGGGAATTCCCGAGATGTGATAAGGTTATGTAAAGAGAAGAGAGGAGGCCCCAGGACTGAATTCTCAAGAGAATTAAAAGGTGCTCTATTTGAGGAGAAATCAGCAAAGGAAATAGAGAAGAATATCAGATGAAGTAGGAAAGAGTCTTTTCATACAAGACAGGGTAATTTTTCTAAAAGTAGCAAGTGGTCATCTATGACAAATGCTTCTGAGTAAAATGAGGACAAAGAGTAGGTTATCTTGACAAGGGTAGTTTCAGTGGAGTGGTGGAGACAGAGGTATGTTGGAATGGCTTAGATTTCCAATAACCTGGCTGACCTCATTAACAAGAGAATTGCAATATTAGATAAAATATTAAAACAGATTTAATGCATCCCTTAGTCTGAGAAGAAACTGAGAAATAGCCTCAGAGGCCAAGAATGAAGAAAGCCTGAATCCATTTTTATCAACTGTACCAAAAGGAAGAATGAATTACTTTTACAATCTCCCCTTTAAAAACTTTACAAAATTGCCGACATATGAAGGGATGCAGTAAAAAATGCCAGAAAAAAAGTGGAGATGACTGAATTTAATTATATTTGTTGGCATTTGTCATATTTTCATGACTTTGCTATTTCTTTTCCTATTCTAATATTAACTTTCTACATAATTTCACTTTTTTTAATTTAAAAGCTTCTCCTCTCACTGTACCTGGATCGTTAGGCCCATGAAGTGTAATTCAGGCCAGTCATCAGGTGGAGGAGCATTAAACCTAGGACCCAGGCAAAAAGCAAATACATCAGAAAAAAGGGAGAAAACCTTCTACCCAGGAAAGACAGTAAAAAAACATGTCTACTTCATCTTTTCTGGAGCTAGAATTGGTAGAGAGGAAAAATGTGAGCACCAAAGCCATGCTCGGTCCAGGGTACAACTCTGGATCACATACAGCTCTCCGGAAGGATTTACAACCGCAGCTGTTTATTTGGAGACGTTGGTTTGAGGCTACTATTTACCTTGCATACATGTTCTGAAAAAATCTCAAGATGAGGACTTTGTCATTTGCAGCAGCTACAGGTTGGTGGTGACAACAGGAATCTGGCAGTAGCAAATTCAAATCCTTTGTGGGTTAAGCAACTAGCAACCAGAAAGAGAAAAGAAAAGGTGTTGGCCCTTAGAAATATGGTTTTAAAAATTGATTTTATATAAGCCATGATCAAGAGGTAAATATGAACATTTGCAGAAATCAGCATAAAAATTCTTTCAGATGATGCTGGGAAAGAATTTGACGGTTTTGATGGCAGTTATGCACAGAAGAGAAAGAACTTTAAATAGAATTATAGAAGGATTGAAGTAGCATGCTAGATATGATCACATTTATCAGATTGATAAATATTTCTATAAATGTAGCCTTAAAATCTCTTTACAGTGTCTCTGTAATCCCACATTGAGGTGTATACACAGAGAAGAGCCACCCAGATGCCCTTTCAAGAGAGCTCTCTGCTGGCAGTTCCTTCAGGGTCTGCTCAGTACAGAAGACTGCTCCACTCAAGGGCATGCCCTTCCTGGAGTTCCTCACTTCTGGCTCCCATCGATGAGTGGAGGAAAGGTCAGGCCATTTTGGCCCAATGCAGAGCTGTATGTGATCCAGAGTTGTACACTGGACTGGCCATGGCTCGGTACTCACAGTTTTTCTCTCTATCCATTCTAGCTTTCCCTGTCACTTCCACAAGTGCTGATCTCTTTTCTGCACACCAACTCAGCTTCAGTGTGGGCTTCCAGAAAATCCAGTCTGTGACACATTTATCCAATTAGATTTAATTAGGTTTCTCAGATATATGATGCAAAAATAGAACCAAATTCATCTTATAAGCAATTATCTCTCATTATAAGTTAACTAGAGATCCAGTGCACGGATTCGTGCACCGGTGGGGTCCCTCAGCCTGGCCTGTGCCCTCTCACAATCTGGGACCCCGCAGGAGATGTCAAAGGCCCAGTGCACAGATTCGGCCCGAATCCCCACAGGCCAGGGGAAATAAAAAATGAAAAATGGTTGAACTAGAGACTCCCTAACATAAAAATTTACTAATAATTTTGTAAAATTGCTCTGTCTTCACCAGTGTATGTATATTAGATGTTCCTTTGATAATTTTATTGATAATATTTTTTAAACTTTTTAAAAATATATTTTATTGATTTTTTACAGAGAGGATAGGACAGGGATAGTTGGAAACATCAATGAGAGAGAAACATCAGCTGCCTCCTGCACACCCACTTCTAGGGATGTGCCTGCAACCAAAGTACATGCCCTTGACCGGAATCCTTCAGTCCGCAGGCTGACGCTCTATCCCAGGGGTCCTCAAACTACGGCCCGTGGGCCACATGCAAATACAAATATTGTATTTGTTCCCATTTTGTTTTTTTACTTCAAAATAAGATATGTGCAGTGTGCATAGGAATTTGTTCATAGTTTTTTTTTAAACTATAGTCCGGCCCTCCAACGGTCTGAGGGACAGTGAACTGGCCCCCTGTTTAAAAAGTTTGAGGACCCCTGCTCTATCCACTGAGCCAAACCAGTTAGGGCTATTGATAATCTTTAAAATGCTTGTAGTTGAGGAAGGATAGTTACATTGAAATAACTTGACTGTTGTCTTCTCAATTTCCAGTAGGTGGTGCCATAGTAATGCATTTAGAGAATGGGTATTTTTTTTTTTTTTGGTATGTTTTAATAAAGTGGAAAAAGAAGAAAAAGCTAATCTTGCTCAAATATATGTACTTTCATTTAAAAATATTCTTTACGCCCTGACCGGTTTAGCTCAGTGGATAGAGCGTCGACCTGTGGACTGAAGGGCCCGGGTTCGATTCCAGTCAAGGGCATGTACCTTGGTTGTGGGCACATCCCCAGTAGGGGGTGTGCAGGAAGCAGCTGATCAATGTTTCTCTCTCATTGATGTTTCTAACTCTTTATCCCTCTCCCTTCCTCTCTGTAAAAAATCAATAAAATATATTTAAAAAAATATATATTCTTTACTTTTTCTTCTAAGATAGCACTATTATAAATACATTTATGCTATGTTTCTTTAATTACATTTTTATAAAAAAGTTTGTACTAAGTGACAGCATTTTATTGTTTTCTCTAGAGTTGTATAATACTTCAGAACAAGATGGCCAAAATGTTTTCAGAAAAAATTTCCCATGATCTTTTTTTACACTCATGCCTTAAACATATGAAAAAAAGAAATTGCTCTTGTCCTGGAAGTCAGACAGGAATGTAGAACTTGTCATATAATCATTACTAGAGGGCCAGTGCACAAAAATTTGTGCACGGGCGGGGGGGGGGGGG
>NW_005356635.1:3140654-3152318 GCF_000412655.1 Myotis brandtii
GCTGGCCAGCCATCATGAGCCAGCTGGCTGAGTGGCACTCCCCATATGGAAGTGCACTGACCACCAGGGGGCAGCTCCTGCATTGAGCATCTGCCCCCTGGTGGTGGCTGTGCATCATAGCAACCGGCCATTCTGCCATTCAGTCAATTTGCATATTAGCCTTTTATTATTATTATACTAGAGGCCCGGTGCACAAAAATTTGTGCACTGTCCTGGGTGATGGAAATGGGAGTGAATTTTTATAGCTCTGTCTTATGGTTTCCAGCTACTTCATTTTATAAAATCTCCCCCTTTTGAGTATTTGGCACACAGTAATTTTGCTAGAAAAACCATGAACATATTGTTTACCAAGAAGAAATGAAGTTATATTTGTTGATTGAATTAAAGCAATTAGTAAACTTGAAATAAATTTACTTTTATTTGTGTGAGTATATACATATGCTCAATTATTCTCTGATAATTCATATTGATAAATACATATCAAATATAAGAACACTGCTCAAATTTTCCTTTACCAAAGAGTTTTATCATATACCCAACCAATTTTTATTCTTTGACAAGCAACAAAATGGGCTTTGATTTT
The DNA here is from genome assembly GCF_000412655.1 of Myotis brandtii. NCBI lineage: Eukaryota > Metazoa > Chordata > Mammalia > Chiroptera > Vespertilionidae > Myotis > Myotis brandtii. The sequence goes on from NW_005356635.1 coordinate 3,141,238, forward strand.
TATTATAAAATAAAATTGATCTTTATAGAATGGATGGCAGTGAGATGCTGAATTTTCTTCTGCATCTTCACCTCTCCAATTCACATTCTTAACTTAAAGCTCATAGTTAAACTTGAGAAATCATCCAGGGATGTGCTGCTGGAGTCACTGCACCAGCTGGAATGAGCCATTTGTACGCATCTTCTCCCAACTTCATGTTTACTGTCACGCTGGTACCTTGATTTGGCCATGGTTGTAGTGTTTATACCAGGCAGATGGGCAGGCAATATACATTGGGGCTTTTTCCCCACTGAAAACCAGATATTAAACATTTACCAACACACCACTGAGTTATACCTATGTTACTTTGCACCTAAATTACACATACACCCACACACACACACACCCACACACACACACACACACACACACACACACACACACTTGTTTCCTGTCTTTTTAGCTGGAAATGAGGTCTCGTACATTTTGCAACAACACTGGCTGTCAACTTTTTGCCTCTCTTGAGGAGCCAAACAGAATTGCTAATTATTAGAAAGTGTTTATCATGGAGCTTTTCTGGGCCACTAGATACCTGCTTCATTTCCCTCCTGGGATTAGCATTTCAGTAAACAGAGGTTCATGTTCCCAGTAGATGAGTCATTTTGTAAAAGCCATGGAATTACACTCCGGCACAAAATGCCTCCTTTCTCTTCACCTGCACGTGGTGACAAGCTGAATGCCCTCAGATCGGGGCACAGTGCATCTCAGCTTTATCTCCTGTTCAGGGTGCACCTGCGCAGTCACACAGCAGCACAAGGAGCTGAATGCCATTATAAGGGAGCACTTCTTCAGGTGCCCAATCAAAAGCTCTCCTGGGTTTCGGAGCTATTGCTAATTTCCATGAATGAAACTCTTTGTGTTGGTGGGTCCCTCCCCCGCCACCACTGAGCAACACTGTAACTGTTTAAAATTACCGATCATGCCTAAGGACTGTCCACTTCTCCTGCTAGCCCTTGGGAACCGAAGAAGTGCTTTACATCCATTTGGCAAAACCCACAGATGGGCTTTATTATGTGCTTTGAAGTACAAGGTTAAGCGTTCAGTTCCATTATATACACACAGTGCTAGATAAAGAGAGTAAACTGTTGAAATAAATAAGACTGATGGCGGCTCATTCACTGATGCCTGTTGATCACTTGTGACTGGCTGCCTGCATTCTCCATCTTGAACAGGTCCTACTGCAGACATATTGAAAGAAGCTGAGGTTCCTCTCATATCAAATGAGAAATGCCAACAACAGATGCCAGAATACAGCATCACGGAAAACATGGTGTGCGCAGGCTACGAAGAAGGGGGGATAGATTCTTGTCAGGTAAACATATCAAACAGCTCACCGTACATTTTCAGAAAGCATTGCTATATAATGATTACGTTGTTTAACAATGATTCAGAAGTCAAGAAATCATCAGGGTCTTAACTTCATTTATTTTTTTTCTACAAAACTGTGACTTTTGGCTTTTATTTGTGGATTATTTACATAATTCTCCTGGGTGGACTTGAACATTAGAAACAAAACTAGTATTTGCCGAAAAGGTTTATAAAGCAAACTAGAGGCCTGGTGCACAAATTTGTGCACAGGTGGGGTCCCTCAACCTGGCTGGCAATTGAGGCCTATCAGGGGGCCGGCCTGCCAGGGAGAGGGGCTGCGGGAGTTTGGCTGGCCAATAGGGGGGAGGGGCCGCAGGAGGTTGGCTGTGGGAGCGCACTGACCACCAGGGGGCAACGCCTGTGTTGAGCGTTTGCCCCTGGTGGTCAGTGTGTGTCATAGCGACTGGTCATTCCAGTTGTTCAGTCATAATGGTTGCTTAGGCTTTTATATATATACTAGAGGCCTGTTGCACGAAAAGATTCATGCAATAGGCCTTCCCTTCCCCTGGCTGCCAGCACCGGTTTTCCTCCGGTACCTGGGACCCAGGCCTTTGCTCCGGCCGGAGCAGCCTTCAAGCCTTCGCTGCTCCAGCTGGAGCTGCCTTCAGTCTTCACTCCGCTGCGTCGAGCCTACATATGCAAATTAACTGCCATCTTTGTTGGTGGTTAATTTGCATATCTCGCTGATTAGCCAATGGGAGGCGTAGTGAAGGTACAGTCAATTACCATGTTTGTCTATTATTAGATAGGATAACCTTTATTTTGTAGTCAAAATGTTTTCCAGTTTTAGCTGCTATTTTGAACTATCTATATCATATATTATTGATGTTGCTGAAAATCCAGCTATTTCTAGTTGAATTGAGTGTAGTATTAATTTTTCTATCTTACATTTCAGTAATCCTCATGTTTTCTTTGTCAATATCATACATGCACTAAGAAGATAACAAAATAGTATGGTCTTTCTGTAAGGATGACTCTCAACATTCTATGTAACGTTCCAGGTGTTCAGCGTCACTCCAGCTAGAGTATATACCCTTTGAGGACAGGGGACATGGATTAGTGTGTTGTTTTTATAACCACCACAATGACTACTTTAAACTATGTAAAATCACTTAGTAAATTTTTGATAAATATATGTTAAGTAAATATGCTACTTTGTAAGTTTAAATAATTAACTTCACCTTGAAACCTTCCTTCATCCCAGAAAGTATGTGTCTACAGTATGAGATCTATTATTTTGGTAATTTAATGCTTGTGACACTTTACTAGTCAATAATCTGAAAAATGTATGCTCTTCATGGGATTGGTCTTTAAGGGAATAATGTAAATTCTTTTGAAAAGTTATAAATATTTCACTTTTAAATGTTAAAGCATTTTTAATTTTCTAATATGTTCTGAAAATTACAAAATTAAGCTGAAATAATTTTAATATATATATTTTTTTCTTTTTTTGAGAGAGAGAGAGAGAGAGAGAGAGAGAGAGAGAGAGAAAGAAAGAAACATTGATGTGAGAGCATAAAATTGATTTGCTGCCTGCTTCATGCCCGCTACCGGGAATCAAGCTAGCAACCTAGGCATGTGCCCTGATCAGTAATCGAACTGACAACCTTTTGGTGCACAGGATGACATCGAACCAACTGAGCCACATTAGCCAGGGAAAGTAGAAATAATTTTAAGTTAAAAAAAGAGTTTTTGAAGACTACTGAGATATCTCATTACAGTCAAGGAAATGTTGAACACCCAAGCCTGTGAATGGGCAGGAAGTATGGCAGTCTCAAAATCTTTTGCAATAAAAATCCATTGACATTCCCTGGAAAAAGGTGTTTCTTCACTTTATTACTGAGTTTAGTAGTTTAAGAGCCATTTCTTCAAGGTCTGAAGGAGCTCTCTAGGTTTCACCCTAATTGTAATATTTCTCTATGAACCAAGATCTACTACCCCCGATACTATGGGCTGAATTGTGTCCCCTTAAAATTTTATGTTGAAGCCTTAAGCCCCCAGCACCTCAGAATATGACTATATTTATAGATAGGCTCATTAAGAAGATCAGTTCAAATCAGGTGATTAAGGTAGGCCCTAATTCAATATGACTGATGACCTTATAGAAAGAGAAAATTTGCACCCAGGTATACAGAGATGAAAGGCTATGTAAAGACACAGGGAGAAGATGGCCATCTATAAGAAGAGAGGCATGAGAAGAAACCTTTCTTGTCAACACTTTAATCTTGGACTCTTATCTAACAGAATTGTGAGAAAATAAATTTCAATTTTTGAAGTAACTCAGTCTGTGGTACTTTGTTGTTATGACAGCCCTAGCAAACTAATGTACAAGCCAATGCTTGGGTTATCCTTTTGGTTTCTTCCTTTAGTCCAAGTTAATGTATCATAGAAGGCCACTGCTTTATTGTTGATTTTTTTATCTGATGATCTATCCACTGATATCATTGAAGCCCTTATGACTGTATTACTTTCCTTTATGTCTTTCAATATTTGCTTTATTTATTTAGGTGCTCCTGTATTGGATGTGTAATTATTTACAAGAACTATATCCTCTTGTTAGATTTGACCCCTTCATGTAATGTCTCTTTTTGTCTTTTATTATAACTTTGTTTTAAAGTATTTTTTGTCTGATATAGGTATTGCTACCCAAGATTTTTGCAAATTTTGATTTTCATGAAATATCTTCTTCCATCCTTTATTTCAGTCTCTGTGTGTCTTTCTATCTGAACTATGTCTCTTGTAGGCAGCATATGTATGGGTCTTGTTTTCTTATCCATTCAGTCACCTTATGTCTTTTTATTGAAGCATTAATCCATTTATAATTAAGTAATTATTGATAGTTATTGCCATTTTATTACTCATATTTTTAATCCTTTTTGTTCTTCTCTTTAAAGAAGTTCTTTTAACATTTCTTATAATACTAGTTCGGTAGTTTTGAACTTCATCAGTTTTCCCCCCCTGGGAAGTTCTTTATGTTTGTCTTTTGATTCTAAATGATAGCCTTTTTGAGTTAGAATAATCTTGGTTGTAGGTCCTTGTTTTTCATCACTTTGAATATGTCATGCCTATCACTGGTCTGCAAAGTTTCTGTTGAGAAATCAGCTGACAGTTTTATGGGATCTCCTTTGTACATAATTAACTGCTTTTCTCTTGCTGCTTGACTTGGGATAGTGGACACACAATACAGTGTACAGCTGATGTGTTGTAGAATTGTGCACCTGAAACCTGTATAATTTTGTTAATCAGTGTCACGCCAATAAATTTAATCAAAGGGAAATATAACTATTTTCTCTTTGACTTTAACCTAGGATATTTTCATTATTATTTTTAAAATGGCTCCATGGTCCTAACCAGTTTAGCTCAGTGGATAGAGCATCAGCCTATGGTCTGAAGGGTCCCAGGTTCAATTCCCATCAAGGGCAAGTACCTTGGTTGCAGGCTCAATCCTTGGCCCTGGTGTGGGAGGCAACCAATTGATGTGTACACATTGATGTTTCTTTCTCTCCATCCCTCCCTCTCCCTTCCATTCTCTAAAAATCAATGGAAAAATATTCTCTGGTGAGGACTAGCAACAACAAACATTTCAAGGCTAAGTAGCATGCTATTAAACAATGATTCAGTTACCAAAGAAATCAAAGAAGAAATAAAAAGCATCCTGGTAACAAATGGCTATGAAAACACAACAATCCAAAATCTATGGGACACAGTGAAAGCAGTCCTGGGAGGGAAGTTCAGAGCTCTGCAGGCCTACCTCAAAAAACAAGAAAAAATGGTAATAAATTATATAACCCTACAACACAAGTAGTTAGAAAGAGAACAACAAGAAAAGCCCTGAGTAAGCAGAATGAAGGAAATAATAATGGTCAGAGCAGAAATAAATGACATAGAGACCAAAAAAATAATACAAAATATCAATGAAATGTAGAACTGGTTCTTTGAAAGGATAAGCAAGATTGATGAAACTCCAGTCAGGCTCATCAAGAAGCAAAGAGAGAGGACCCAAATAAACAAACTCAGAAGTGAAAGAGGTAAAGTAACAACTGACCCCACAGAAATATAAGGATTATGAAAAAATACTATGAACAACTCTATTCCAACAAACTGGAGTACCGAGACAAAATGGACATATCCTTAGAAAAATACAAGCTTCCAAAACGCAATCAGGAAGAATCAAAAAACCTGAATAGGCCAATAACTACTGAAGAAATTGAAGCAGTAAGCAAAAATCTTCCAGCAAATAAAAGCCCTGGTCCAGAGGGCTTTACAGGGGAGTTCTACCAAACATTCAAAGAATAATTAAAGCCTTTCTTCCTCAGACTATTCCAAAAAATTTAAGGGGAAAGCACACTTCCAAGTTCTTTCTATGAAGCCAGCATTACCCTAGCCCCAAAACCAGATAAATACACGACAAAGAAAGAGAATTACAGGCTAATATTCCTAATGAACATAGATGCTAAAATCCTCAACAAAATTCTAGCAAATTGGATACAGCATTACATTAGAAAGATCATACACCTAGACCAAGTGGGATTTATTCCATGGACGCAAGGCTGGTACAATATCCAGAAATCAATAAACGTGATACATCACATAAACAAATTGAGAGACAAAAGTCACAGAATCATATCAATCCATGCAGAAAAAAGCATTTGACAAAATCCAATGCCCTTTTCTGATAAAAACGCTCAGCAAAATGGGAATAGAGGGATCATACCTCAACCTAATAAAAGCATTATATGAAAAACCTACAGTCATCATCATAATCAATGGGCAAAAACTAAAACCATTTCCCCTAAGAACTAAAACCATTTCCCCTAAGACAGGGAAATGGGATTGTTATTTTAGTTTCTCTTTCTGTGAGATCATTATTGGTGTATAAAAAAGCCACAGATTTCTGGGTGTTAATTTTGTATACTGCTACATTGTTGAATTCATTTATTAAGTCTAGTATTATTATGCCCACGTTCACCACTCCTGTTTGACATAGTACTGGGAGTGCTAGCCATAGCAATCATACAAGAAGATGAAATAAAAGGCATCCAAATTGGAAAAGAAGTAAAACTGTCATTATTCTTAGATGACATGACATTGTATATAGAATACCCTAAACACTCCATCAAAAAACTACTAGACTTAATAAATGAATTCAACAATGTAGCCAGCAGGGGAGCAGTACAGAGTGACCAGGTTGGCAGGGGGGGCAGTTAAGAGCGACCAGGCCAGCAGGGGGGGCAGTTAGAGGCAACCAGGCAGGCAGGCAGGTGAGCGATTAAAAGCCAGTGGTCTAGGATTGTGAGAGGGATGTCCGACTGCCCGTTTAGGCCTGATCCCTGAGATTGGGCCTAAACAGGCAGTCGGACATCTCCCGAGGGGTCCTGGATTGGAGAGGGTGGAGGCTGGGCTGAGGGGAACCCCCCCCCCCCCATGCACTGTCATGCACCAGGCCTCTAGTCTATATATATAAAAGCCTAATATGCAAAGTGTCCCCGCAGGAGTTCAACTGACCGGGCATTCAATTGCTCACTATGATGTGCGCTGACCACCAGGGTGCGGTGTGGAACAAAGGAAGGCCCAGGCCGGCAGCCTGCAGCCACTAGGCACCCTACCCGTGCATGAATGTTGTGAACTGGGCCTCTACTGTATAAAGGAAACCCTAAAAACTCCAACAAAAACCTTCAAGAACTGAGAAATGAATTTATTAAAGTAGCAGAATACAAAACTAATATTCAGAAATTGGCTTCATTTTTATAACACCAAAAATGAACTATCAGAAGGATAAAGTAAGAAAATAATCCCATTTACAAGCGCATTTAAAAAAATAAAGTACCTAGTAATAAATTTAACCAAGGAGGCAAATGACCTGTACGCAGAAAATTATGATACTAAAGAAAGAAATTGAAGAAAATATAAAAACTGGAAACATATATAGTACTGTTCTCGTGGATAGGAAGAATTGTCACCATTAAAATATCCATACTACCCAAAGAAATCTATAAATAAATTCAATGCAATTCCTATAAAAATATCAATGGAGTATTTAACAGATCTAGAGTGAATATTTCAAAAATTTATATGAAATCACAGAAGATTTCTAATAGCCACAGCAATCCTGAGAAAGAAGAATGTTGGAGGTATCATGCTACCTGATATCAAACTATTTACAAGGCCATAGTAATCAAAACAGCATGGTAATGGCATAAAAGCAAACATATAGATCAATGGAATAGAATAGAGAGCCCTTAATATTTGACAAGAAGGCAAGAACATGCAATGGGGTAAAGACAGTCTATTCAATAAATATTGCTGGGAAAATTGGACAGATCATGCAAAAAGAATGAAATTAGACTACCTCTTATACAGTATACAAGAATAAACTCAAAATGGATTAGACTTACATGTAAGGTTGGAAATCATAAAGTCTTAGAAGAAAACATATGCAGTAAAATTTTGAACATTTCTCATAACAATATTTTTTATGATATGTCTCCTCAGGCAAGGGAAACAAAAGAAAAAATAAACAAATGGGACGACATCAAATTAAAAAGATCTGTACAGCAAAGGAAACCATCAACAAAACTAAAAAACAAACCACTAAATGGGAGAAGACATTCACCACAATATATCTAATAAGTGGTTAATATCCAAAATTTATAAAGAACTCACACAACTTAATACCAGAAAAACAAACAACCCATTAAAAGTGGAGAGAAAACCTGAATACACACTTTTCTAAGGAAGACAAACAGATGGCCAATAGACGTAAAAATTTGCTCAACATCAAATGAAATAAACCAGAGAAATACAAATACCATATGATTTCACTTATATGTAGAATCTAATGAACAAAATAAACTAACAAAACAGATACAGAGAACAGATTGACAGCTGTCAGAGGGGATGGGGCCTGAGTGGCTGGGTGAACAGGTGAAGGAATTAAGCAGTACAAATTGGTAGTTGCAGAATCTACAGAGATGCAGATTACAATGTAGGGGATACAGTCAATAATCTTGAAATAAATAATTATGGGGCCCAGTGGGTACTTAAAACAGCAGGGGGACCATTCTGTAAAGTACATGATTTTCTAACCACTTTGCTGTATATCTGAAATTAATACAGAATAATAGTGAATGTAAATAATAGTAGGAACTAGAAAAAGGATATACTAAGCCCAAAGTTAATAAAGAAAAGAAATAACAAAGATCAGAGAAGAGGTCAATGAATAAAAGTCCCAAAAGATAATAGAAAAGATCAACAAAACAAAGAGCTGTGGTGGCCATCTTGTGATTATATAGGATACTAGAGGCCCGGTGCACAAAAATTTGTGCACTCGGGGGGCGGGGGGAGGGGGGGCCCCCAGCCCGGCCTGTGCCCTCTCGCAGTCTGGGACCCCTCGGGAGATAACGACCTGCTGGCTTAGGCCTGCTCCCGGGTGGCAGAGGGCAGGCCCAATCCCTAAGTGCAGCCCCTGGTCAGGCTCAGAGCAGGGCCGATTGGGGAGTTGGGGCGCCGCCCCGTCATGCACAGAGCAGGAGGGTCGATGAGGTTGTGGTGCCACCCCCTGTCATGCACAGAGCAGGGCCAATCAGGGGGTTGGGGCGCTGCCCCCTGTCACTCACAGAGGAGCACCGATCAGGGGGTTGGGGCGCTGCCCCCTGTCACTCACAGAGCAGGGCCGATCAGGGGGTTGGGGCGCTGCCCCCTGTCACTCACAGAGCAGGGCCGATCAGGGGGTTGGGGCGCTGCCCCCTGTCACTCACAGAGCAGGGCCGATCAGGGGGTTGGGGCGCTGCCCCCTGTCACTCACAGAGCAGGGCCGATCAGGGGGTTGGGGCGCTGCCCCCTGTCACTCACAGAGCAGGGCCGATCAGGGGGTTGGGGCGCTGCCCCCTGTCACTCACAGAGCAGGGCCGATCAGGGGGTTGGGGCGCTGCCCCCTGTCACTCACAGAGCAGGGCCGATCAGGGGGTTGGGGCGCTGCCCCCTGTCACTCACAGAGCAGGGCCGATCAGGGGGTTGGGGCGCTGCCCCCTGTCACTCACAGAGCAGGGCCGATCAGGGGGTTGGGGCGCTGCCCCCTGTCACTCACAGAGCAGGGCCGATCAGGGGGTTGGGGCGCTGCCCCCTGTCACTCACAGAGCAGGGCCGATCAGGGGGTTGGGGCGCTGCCCCCTGTCACTCACAGAGCAGGGCCGATCAGGGGGTTGGGGCGCTGCCCCCTGTCACTCACAGAGCAGGGCCGATCAGGGGGTTGGGGCGCTGCCCCCTGTCACTCACAGAGCAGGGCCGATCAGGGGGTTGGGGCGCTGCCCCCTGTCACTCACAGAGCAGGGCCGATCAGGGGGTTGGGGCGCTGCCCCCTGTCACTCACAGAGCAGGGCCGATCAGGGGGTTGGGGCGCTGCCCCCTGTCACTCACAGAGCAGGGCCGATCAGGGGGTTGGGGCGCTGCCCCCTGTCACTCACAGAGCAGGGCCGATCAGGGGGTTGGGGCGCTGCCCCCTGTCACTCACAGAGCAGGGCCGATCAGGGGGTTGGGGCGCTGCCCCCTGTCACTCACAGAGCAGGGCCGATCAGGGGGTTGGGGCGCTGCCCCCTGTCACTCACAGAGCAGGGCCGATCAGGGGGTTGGGGCGCTGCCCCCTGTCACTCACAGAGCAGGGCCGATCAGGGGGTTGGGGCGCTGCCCCCTGTCACTCACAGAGCAGGGCCAATCAGGGGGTTGGGGCGCGGCCCCCTGTCACTCACAGAGCAGGGCCAATCAGGGGGTTGGGGCGCGGCCCCCTGTCACTCACAGAGCAGGGCCAATCAGGGGGTTGGGGCGCGGCCCCCTGTCACTCACAGAGCAGGGCCAATCAGGGGGTTGGGGCGCGGCCCCCTGTCACTCACAGAGCAGGGCCAATCAGGGGGTTGGGGCGCGGCCCCCTGTCACTCACAGAGCCTTGGCTGACAGTTAATTTGCATATACTCACTGATTAGCCAATTAAAAGGGTAGCGGTCGTATGCTAATTACCATGTTTCTCTTTTATTAGTGTAGATAAAATTAACTAATTTGAATGTATGCACCTCTAGGCTCATCACAGTATTATTTACAATAACCAAGATATGGAAACAACCTAAATGATCATTGGTAGATGAATGGATAAAGATGTACTACAATAGAATACTACTTGACCACAAAAAGCTGAAATTTTGCCATTTGTGACAATTTGATGGACCTTGAGGATATTATGCTATACTAGTGGCCCGGTGCATGAAATTCATGCACGGGGGAGGGTGTGTTCCTCAGCCTGGCCTGCACCCTCTCCAATTTGGGACACACCAAAGGATGTCCTACTGCCAGTTTACAGGGATCGGGCCTAAACCAGCAGTCGGACATCCCTCTCGCAATCCGGGACTGCTGGCTCCTAACCGCTCACCTGCCTGCCTGCCTGCCTGATTGCCTCTAACCACTCTGCCTGCCGGCCTGCTTGCCCCCAACTGCCCTCCCCCCACTGCTGGCCTGCTTGCCCCCAAATGCCCCGCCACCAGCCTGATCATCCCAAACTGCCCCCCCCCGCTGGCCTGCTCGCCCCTACTTTCCCTCCCCACTGGCCTGCTTATCCCCAATTGTCCCCCTGCTGGCCTGCTCACTCCAAACTGCCCCCCCCCCCCCCTCCCGCTCCCCCCCCCCCGCCC
>NW_005356635.1:3154018-3159927 GCF_000412655.1 Myotis brandtii
GGCACCCGGGCCCCGGGGTGCCGCCTTGCCTGCGCCCCGACTCTCCGATCGCAATGGCAGATCATGGGGCCGCAGGCAAGGTGGCACCTCTGATCGTGATCACGGGCTGGGGGGCGGGCAAAGGCGGCCCCGGTTCTCCAATCCAGGGCTGGGGGTCAGGGCAAAGGTAGCCCCCAGGGCCGCCTTTGCCCTGCCACCCGGCTCTTGCCTGCCGCCTGGGTTTCCGATCATCGTTCTTCCGTCCTTCCCCTTTCGCCTCCCATCATTGCGCCTATGTACGCAAATTAACCGCCATCTTTCTTGGCAGTTAATTTGCATATCACCCTGATTAGCCAATGGGAAGCGTAGCGAAGATACGGTCAATTACCCTTTTTGTCTTTTATTAGATAGGAGGATGAAATAAATCAGACTAAAATAAACAAAAATTGTATGATTTCACTCATATATGGAATAGAAAACAAACCCCCCCCCCAAAAAAATAAAAGAAACAAACAAGCAAATAAAACAAAACAAAAGCAAACTCATAGATACCTCCTACAGATTGATGGTTACCAGAGGGGAAGGGAAGATGGGAAAATGTAAATGGGTAAAGGGGATCAAATGCATGGTGACAGATAGAAACTAAACTTTAGGTGATTAGCATGTTATAGTGTATACAGATATCGAATTATAATGTTGTACACATGAAACTTATGTTATCAACCAATGTTACCTCAATTTAAAATTTTTTTCTAAGTGTTACACAAAGCGCAAAGCCAAATAAAAGACTGATAAATTCAACTACCAAAAAAATTCATCAAGGCCAAAGAAAAAATCTATCAAAGACAAAGTAAAATTGGGGGGAAAAAATCTACAAGTCATATCACAGACAATGTGCTAACTTTCTGAATAGATAATAAACTATTACAAGTCAATAAGAAAGGGTCAACAACCCAATTGGAATTTCAGCAAAGGCTATAAACAACATGTTGTACCAGGAAAAAAAATCTTAAATAAAATAGAATAAAATATTAATTATCTTTTAACCATATAACTAGAGATATTTCCTCTTGCTACGTAAAAATCACAAAATTTTATTTTAAAAAAACCCACACATACAAAGACTGCTGGCAAATGTGTAAAAATGGGCATTTTCACACAATTCCAGTGGGAATGTAAATTTAAATAGCTTCGGAGGAGGGTGATTTAGATAGCAATTCAGATAAAAATTGTGCATACCTTTTACCCAGAAAAACTATATGTTATATGCAAAAGTTAATAATTTTTTAATGTTTATAAGATCAAAAGGTTGAAAAGAACCTAAATGTCTATTACTAAAGATCTAGTTAAATAAATTTTGGGTACACATCTATGCAATGGAATAGTTGGCCAAGTTTCACTGTACTGTTATAGTGAAAAATTAATGTGCAGAACATTGTGTTTATTCTGCTAATGAATTTTTCACATTGCATATATGCTTACTTGTTTGTATCTGAAATGGAATATCTCCACTAAAATATACATGAAATTGGTACTAGTGATTTTTCTATTGGGAAGAGAATTGGCCACAGAGAAAGAGTGGGAGAAATATGTACTGCTCATTATATATGATTATGAAAATTTTTATAGTATTTATTCAAATTTTTAAATGAGTCAGAACTCTAAAAACCAAGACCCTACCTCTTGCCTGAAGGTTTACATTTATTTTTCAGACAGACTCTTTAAGAGGAGAAGAGACAACACCCAAGACAGAGCTGCCCGGGAAATGCCAAATTGGCTTGTTAAAATAGTGATCTTGAGTTATTCACTCTTGGCTACTGTGCCTGACTGGCTGGCACTCTTTCCACTCTACTGGCTGGAATGACTTCAAATGCTCCTGGCTTATTGATTGCTTTAATCAGACATGCCTGTCTCCCTAAGTATCTCATTTGTTCCCCCCAATGACAGTTTCATTCTCATCTGCATTATAAAGAATGTAAACAGTCCTGGATTTCACCATCGGCCTTGGATTTCTAACACAGTCCTTTGATTTAACACCAGCTATTTCTCACATTCTACTTTTACCCCACCCACATCTACAGATTAATTAGCCACATCTGGCAGGCAATCCCCTCCCCACTCCACCCCACTCCCTAATTTAATTACTGGCCCTGCCTCAGCTTCCTCTTCCCCAGGGATTGATGTCCACTTCTCAGTTCAAAAGAAAGTCATTCAGATGAGATACAGAGCTTTCATGGTATCTTAAAAATATTAAGGTATTCACATTCCTTTATATTAGAACTATTTATTGAAGGAGTATTATTTACCAGGCATGTTGCTAGATACCAAGAATACAATGATGAACAAAACTGACATGATCCTGTTCTGCATCATATACATTCTAGGTCAAGAGACAATACACATGGAAGTAAGGAAGTAAAATAAATAGACAAAAGAATCTTTGAAGGAAATTTATTGGAAAATGTGATAGAAAGTAATGAGGCTGGAATGAGTGGAATTGCTTCAGATAGGGTGATAATGAAAAATTTCTCTAAGAGGTAACATCTAAGCTAATACTTGATGAATGAGAATACTCAAAGTGTATGAAGAGCTAGGGGAAGATGAGCAGGCTTAGCAAGTTGAAGGCCTCAATGGAAAGGAGTTTAATTATATAATGGAAGATACTGAACAAGAAGGTGAAAGCCAAAAGTAGCATTGGAAAGACAGGCAGAGGGCTAGACCACACAGTAAAGAGATGGACTTTGATATAACTGAAATTGGAATCCAATGAAGAATTTTAAGCAGGGTGATGATATGTGAGTATGGAAAATGGATCAAACGGGGTAAGGATGGGAGGTAAAAGATGAGGCAGTGAAGTCAGTCAGAAGTCTTCTGCAATGGGCAGGAAAGTAGCATCAAGTACTTGGAAAGTTAGAAGTTAGTGAATTTTTAAAATTTTTGAGATAAGAGAATTCACTGACATCTAGAATACTATGAGCAAAAATAAAGGACATGATGCTTAGCTTCGACTTGAATAACTACATTGAAGTTGGTGCTTTCCTGATATGGGGAAAGAGCAAGACACAAAAGGATAGAGAGACAATCAGGAGTTTGAGATGCTTTGAAATAACCTGGCAGAGACATTGCAGAATCAGAATGCAATTAGGACAATTCCCTAATTGAGCTCAGAGAAGAGAAATTCATTGTGGAGTCAGCTGATAAATGGTATTAATAGTCATGGAATTGGATGACACAATGTAAGGAAAGCATGTTGTTAAGAGAGAATATAAGTCCTATGGAATGCTGATAAGGCCAGTTAGAGGAACAGGCTCCAGAAAAGGTGACTAAGGAAAAAACCTCAGAGATTTGGTGCCCTTCCACCCTCTCCAATGTCATTGTGAATATATTCAGAATAATCAGCTTTGATGAAAGTTTCTAAGAGAAGGAAAACATCAGAGAAAAAATAAAGGCAAAGGAAAGAAATACATGGATGTATAATCAAATATGTGTAACATAATACAGGAGGCAAGGTGTGGAATCTCAAATCTCAAAAGTAATGGATTGGACCCTTTTATTTTTCAGAAGAACAGCTGTATGTTTAGCATAGATCAAGTAAACACATTTTCCCAGACATGTTTGAAGTTATGGGGAAACCAAACTGAAGAGTATTAAAAATTCTCCAGCATAGAGTGTCCATCGTCAACATGGAGAATAATGAGAGTGAACCCGTGAGAGAAGGAAGCCCTGTGAATATTTTACTGATTTTCCATCAAATGTTTTCATCAGCATCAAGAGAACCTTAGATTTTTAACCTGGCCTTTTCTAAAAAGTGATGGGGAAAAAATGTTTCCCTGTGATTCCTAAGACCTGTATGCAACACTCAAAAAGGGCTCAGTACATTGAACATAACACAGAGAGATTTATTTAGGAGGGAATTAATTTTGAGAAAAAAATACTATTTAGTTTTATTCTTTTTTTTCCCCATCACCATTTATCCCCCCATGCCTTCTTCCACCTCCACTTACCCCCTCCCCAACCCTGCAATCACCACACTGTTGTCCATGTCCCTGAGTTTTCTCTCTTTTTCTTTTTTGTTCAACACTTCCACCCCCTTCATACCTCCTCACCAACAGAGCCTGTCTCTATTTCACTTGGTAGTTCAATTTGTTCATTAAACTCCACAAATGAGTGAGATCAGTGGTACTTTTTCTCTGACTGGCTTATTTAATTTAGCATAATGTTCTCCAGATCCATCCATGCTATCACAAAGGGTAAAATTTTCCTCCTTTTTATGGCATTGTGTAAATGTACCACAGCTTTTTTATCCACTCATCTACTGTTGAAAACTTGGACTGCTTCCAAATCTTGGCTATTGTAAATAATGCTGCAATGACCATAGGGGTACGTATATTATTTCAAATTAGTCTATTCAATAAATGGTTGGGAAAATTGGACAGATATGTGCAAAAATAATGAAACCTTCTTATACCACACACAAGAATAAACTCAATTTTCGAAAAGATGGCGGCTGGCAGGATGGAGGTGAGGGATAGGAAGTGGGTGACTGAGGGGATGAAAGGAGAGTGTGTGGATGTGTGTGGTGTGTGTGTGAGTGAGTGAGGGACGGTTAAATCCCGCAGGAGCAGCAGAGGCTGGCAGACCAGGCTCTCTGGGACAGGGAGAGACTACACCGCTGCGGGCACTCCCCGTCTGCCGGACTTGGGCACGGAGCCCACGCCATCTTAAAGGGGAGAGCGGCCTCTTCTAGGAACTCATCAGCACCACCACCCAGACAGGCCTTGGACACTGCCCGCAACCTGGCAGCCACTCCAGCCAAAATCCTGCAGCCACACCCACAGAATCGCAGACCCTGGGATCTCCACCTCCAAAAGAGCACCACGCCCGCAGCAGTAAGTGCAGCCTCCCCCTCCCCAGCGGCAGCCTCCAAATTCAAGTGTTTCCAGCACGCAGGTCTCCGAGACACACCACTCCATAGACTTCTCTTGGGAGTCACTGTGAGCCCCAGCTGGGTGTGATTTTGTACAGACACAGGCGCACTGCCCCCCAGTAGAAATTCTGAATTCCTTCTGCCTGAATAACTGCCCACACACACCCAGCTGCGCAATTTCAGTGCCAGGGCCCTTCCAGCGCCAGGTCCCTCAGAGTGTGTCAGAGCTCAGCGCCCGGCAAAGGCACTGCCACAGTTGCTCACTCCCCCTGAGCCAATCTATCCACAGGGCACTTTGGGAAGCCACAGTGAGCCTCCACTGGGTCCAATCTTGGACTAATAGGGACGCACTCCCCTGGGTAGTAGAAATTCTGAATTCAGTCATCCTGGATACCTGCCCAATGATGCCTCCATTAAGCATGCCAGGGCCCTTCAGAGTGCTTCAGTGAGCCTGCGCTAGCAAACTCACTGCGGTGCTCCTGTGTGCCACCACCGGGAACGCGTGCCTATCCACCACGGGTGGATCAGCAAAAACTGAGGTTCCCCACCCCACAGCTACAGAACTCTGGACACTACAGTTGCATGCTTTTCCAGCATGCAGGTCTCCCAAGACCACTGCTCCACAGGCACCCCTGGGGTGCCGCTGTGTGCCCCACTGGACATGCACTTAAACAAACAGGGTGCACTGCTAGGCTGTAGAAACGCTGAATTCCCTCTTCTCGGATACCTGCCCACAGACACTGCAATCCAGTGGCTTCAGTGCCAGGGCCCTTCAGAGTGTGTCAGTACACCCTGCTGGCAAACACACCACAGCTGCCCCTGGGAACTGCTGCTGGGATCACGTGTATCCAACCACGGAGGCAGCAGCAAAAGCGGAGTCTGCCCACCCCACAACTACAGAACTCTAAACACCACAGTCACGCCTTGCCAGAATGCAGGCCTCCGGAGCCCCACCACCCTAACAGACGGTTCCTGGGTGCCACTGTGAGTCCCCGCTGGGCAC
>NW_005356635.1:3164829-3171902 GCF_000412655.1 Myotis brandtii
TTCCCTCAAAAAACTAAAAATGGAACTTCCATTTGACCCAGTGATCCCACTTCTAGGAATATATCCCAAGAAATTAGAAACACCAATCAGAAAGGATATATGCACCCCTATGTTCATAGCAGCACAATTTACCATAGCTAAGATTTGGAATCAGCCTAAGTGTCCATCAGCAGATGAATGGATTAAAAAACTTTGGCACATCTACACAATGGAATAGTATGCTGCTGTAAAAAGGAAGGAACTCCTACCATTTGCAACAGCATGGATGGAGCTAGAGAGCATTATGCTAAGTGAAATAAGTTTGTCAGAGAAAGATAAATATCACAGGCTCTCACTCATCTGTGGATTATAATGAACAACATAAACCGATGAACAAAAACAGATGTAGAGACAGAGACACATCAATCAGATGCTGAAACCTCAGAGGGAAGATAGGGGAGGGTGGTGGTTAGGGGGAGAGCTCAACCAAAGGCCTTGTATGCATGCATATAAGCATAAGTGATGGATGTGGACAACAGGGGGTGAGGGTGAGGGCAGGATTGGGGGGATAAGGGGACATTGGGGGGATAACGACACATTTGTAATATCTTAATCAATAAAGGGGAAAAAAAGAGGAAACATTTCTCAGGGATCAAAAAAAACCACAAACTCAAAATGGATTAAGGAGTTAAATGTTAGACTTGAAACCATAAAAATCCTAGAAGAAAACATAGGCAGTAAAATCCTGGACATTTCATTAGCAATATTTTTTTCTGGTATATCTCCTTGGGCAAAGGAAACAAAAGGAAAAATAAACAAATGGGATTACTTTTATTCTTAATGTCACTAGACTTGCCAAGTTTGCAGTCTCAGACTAGTTCTACAAAAATTTTCCTCACTTGCATTTGCCTTATGCCGTACCAGTCAAATAAAATAAACCTCCATCTCTGCTAACACAGCTCAAGCCATTAGGTTTAGGTCTGTTTTACAAAGCGGAGTTCAACCTCTGAAAGTGTTTCACTACCACATCATGTAGTAATAAATGTGCAATAATGCGTGACATTTAGAAAGCTAATATGTAGATCTGTAAAATTCAGATTTATAAGGGGAAAATGTAGATTTTTAATTATAACAGCCTAATTAAATTCAAGACTTATATTCCACAACACAGAAAGAAATATTGCTTCCTTATAAAGAGTTTATTTGGAAACCACAAACAAGTATAAATTATTACAATGTTCTTTAAATGGGAATTTTGAGTCTCTAAGAGAGAATGCCATCTCTAATGTTTCTTAAGTACAGAAATTTTTTACTAATTTTCCATCAAATGTTTTCATTAGGGTCAAGAGAAGTTTAGATTTTTAGCCTGGCCTTTTCTAAAAAGTGATGGGGAAAAAGTGTTTAATGCAAGACTACTAAAATTTTTCTAAAAGACTTTTTCCACCAGTGTTTAAAAAGGTATTATATTTGGGGGCTGGAGCATGGGAAAAGGAAGTGGGAAGAGTGGAGAAAAGTAATGAAACAAATAGACTGAATCTGTGCTTAGCCCACCGCCTGGTTGTCAGGTCGAGGTGAGAGTTCCAACAGAGTCCCCACACACCCAATGTCTGTCAATCCTTAATACGCCATATTTGTCCAAGAGAAGAGAAAAAAAAGATAAATATTTATGAAGAAGTAGAAAAATGTATAACTGGTCATTTTCCCTCAAAGTAATGATTCTAATAAAGACAACAAATAAAGGTGGGGTTTTTTCTTGTTTTATCTATCTATTTATTTATTTATTTATTTATTTATTGCCACTCCTCTCTTCAAGGCCACCAAAGCAATGGAAAATGGATTAAAATGAATTAAAAATTTATTAATCTTCAATAAATCAAGTGAAATGGCTATGTTTTTAGTGTATGGTGTGAAACACACACCTGCCAAATAGTGAAGGATAATGAAAAACAATGTGTGCTACATCAGACTGAAAGCAGGATACAGTTCTCTCCCAAAATGAGTGTCATGGCCCCATAAGGCATATCCAAATTCTGTCACTGAAAAACAAGTGATAAAGCATGGCCAGGACATGGAGACAAAAAGAGTCACAAGTTGTCACTGCAGAACATGGAGCGGAGCTGAAGGAGTAACCATGCTTACACACCATGTTTGTACTTCTCAGCTGAGGAAGATGGTAGAGAAGAAGGAGGGGGGAGTGCAGCGGGAGTGAGAGAACACGGGGAGACCATGCAACTTAGATAACTTTTGTTGTGGGGACACCAATTCTTCAATCGGTAGCTGGACTCTCAGCATGGAGGGAGTAAAATATTTGATGAGAGGGTGTTCACAACTACACATCTAAAGAAAGAGGACATTTTACAATTTTTATAATGCATTAGAAGATTTTGTTTTAGAATTAACCGTTCCACAGGAGAACAGGCTGACTTGTGAGTGGCCCAAGGCTGTGAGAATATCGTTCTGACAGAAGCCAGTTTAGAGTAATAGGGAAGAATAAGAATTAAAAAGGGTGGCCAGCTCCTCCTGGCTTTCCCACATCTGTCCAGGTTTTAGCACTAAGAGTCCTGCATCCTGAGAAACCCTCAGTCCTGAGCCAATGAGAATGGCTGGCCAGCTGAAGCAGTCTCCCCTCCTCTAAGGGTCCTCAGCGAAGGGGATCCTAAAGGTAATATTCTGATTTTAGTTTGGAAATTGCATTAAGACAGAGGAATTAATCAAGAGAATATGGCTTATGAAGAAATGGGACTCAAGTCCAAACACATCAAGGTTGCAGATCTGCCACTACTCTGAGCCCTTGAATTTACCCACTGGTAGGTTGTTAGGACCCTGAGAAGCTTCATGCTTGTAGTAAAATGATTTGTTGATTTCTAAGCAGCTTTTTAAATATGATCCTGTTGCTAAAAAGAGTAACAATGACATAAGGAACCAGAGAGGCTGCGGTTGTCAGACCAGATTCCAAAAAGACGGCTGGCGTGTTCCTATGTGATGGCAAAGGAAATTCTGGCTATGAAAGCAGTGAGTTTTATTAAAATGTCCCAAACTATTTTGCCTTGTGTGACTAATTTTATTGTTCCATTAGCTGCCTTTCTAGCATTCTCCTCTGGGGAAGTATTAGTCACCATAGGGAGCAGCTCATGTGACTGACAGCCCTTGCTGGCGTCCATGCACTATCAAGGGGTCAGCCAAAGTTGAGAGCCACAGATCTGTAATAGCACCAATTAAGCCCACGTCAGCACTTGACAATCCAAGAAGAAAGGACTGTTCCAAGGGTCCTGGGTTGAGGATCAGCAGTGGTGGTGAGAAAGGGCTTGAGAAATTCCTAAGGGGTTAATAAGGGCACTGAATTTGGCCTAGAATTATGTCAAAAGGCACAGTGAGTCATGAACTCCATGGGATTTGGAGAACCACCAAGATAGTCACATATTTTCTCTGTGGGTCACAACTCTCAGAGGAACGCTTAGCTTTGTGTGAGGGGAAAAAGGCAGATACAGACTCAGAAACTAAATTTGGGAGCTATTGTGACCTACATATTACAATATGCAGTGTCATAAATCCTCATTAAATATCATAAACACTGAAATAATCATCGCAACTCAATGTGCAAGAATTCCTGGCTTCAGTATGATTGAGTAAACGCCTCAGGAATAGGACAGCCAAAGAATCACTTAACTGCTGAAATATCAACAAGCCTGACCTTGAAGTAAGCCATTCACTTCAGCCACAGGATAAAAGGAAGTTTATGGGAGAATATTGACCAAATGATCACCATATGAGTAGCTGGAAAGCAAGAAACAGAAGTATCATCATCCGTGTGTGTGTGTGTGTGTGTGTGCATGTGTGTGCACAGGGCATTGTTGCTGTTCTATGATTGTCAACACAAGTTGGGGGTGGGCTAAGAAGCAAATTCACTTTAGTTAGATTTGGCTCTTTCAGCCTGGTCAGGACTAGATGTCCATGTAGCTGATTCTTCTCAAGTTTGTACCACTTACCTTGCTCATATTTTCCATATGCCCTCAGTGTAAATATTAACCAAAAATTGAAGACATTAAAAGGAAATTTTTTCCAGAAACTGAGAATCACTATATTTTCAAGAAGGTTGTCTTAATAAGAATAGCAAACATATATGTATTTACTTTGTGCCAACTTCTGTTCTAAATACCTCATATTCATCAATTTATCTAATCCTCACAGTAAACTTATGAAGTAGGTAGTATCATTACTCTTATTACATGGATCTAGATACCAGATATGGAGCAGTTATGTAATTTGTTCAAGATGATGCCTTGAATTGAACCTGGGCAGTTGGACTCCTGGGACCCTGCTCTTTACCACTAAACCAGTGGTCTTCAAAGGGTTGTCCCCAGACCAGTAGCAGCAGCACCTGGGAACTTGCTAAAAATTCAAATTCCTGGGCACCATATCAGATCTACTGAATCAGAAACTCTGGAAGTGGGGCCTAAGAATTCTTGTTTTGATAAGCTCTCTAGTGGAACCCTGATGCAGGCTCAGTTTGAGAACCACAGTCTCACACCACCCTGCTTTAAAGCAACCACGTGGTAACAAGTATGACTAGCTAGCACAGGCCACGCTGATAGTTTCTCCACCCATGTCCAGGGTCAGAGGAGCTGTTTTGCAGAATTTCTGATTACATTTTTACCCTTAGGACCTAAATTCTACTAAAAGGAATTCACTTAAAAAGCCATAACAAGATAGTGTTTGTGTCACAAGCTGTGTTTGGGCCAGAGCAGAAAAAGTACACTTCCTCTTTGTCTTGCCTGGTTTCCACATCTGCCCATTTTCTATTTCAATTAGAAAGGTTATGGCCAACAAGCAGTATGTTTTAAATCACAGAGTTTGGTCCAGGTAAAAAGGCACCTGAGTTCTTCAGCATGGCAGTTACAGACATAGCCAAATCCATCTGGCAGAACAGCAGCAGTGTAACCCCAGGTGACACTCTTCCAGGTCATTTCAAATTTCATATTTCTATCATTATTCATTTTAATTTGCTCATAATCAAATTACATAGTATATATCTATCTACCCATCCATCCCTGAATAAAAATAACCACAGAATTATAAAGTGTAATATATTTATGTCAAGAACTATGAGAACTGGCCATTCTAATAAACATGTTCGCTGGTGCCATTCCATGGTGGAAATTTCAGCCCACTCTTTGGCAGACAAGTATTTTTGGTTTCCGTTCTTTAGTAGAATGGCTAGCTCTGAGAAACTTCAAAATGTGCTGGAGGGTGAGGAACCTTGCCTTCCAGTTTGGTTCTGCTACCGACAAAGTAGTGCATGTGTTTTACCCAACATGTATTTTCTGGGACTCAGTTTCCTTCTACATAAAAGGAAGGGGATAAATTCGATTATCATAGAAGCATCAGAGAATGTGAGAACTAAAGGACCTTTGGGAATCCTTTAGTCTAACATATCTGATTATAAAAGAAACATATTCTGAAGTGCCTATATCTATTGGATATGATAATTCTGTTGCTACTTTTTTCAGTCATATTTTATAGCAACTTTTCATTCCTTCCCCCCCCCCCAATGAAATTAAGCTTTAAAAAATACATGGTAAAAGATATTATCCTAAATAAGATGTGTTAGGACTAAATTTTTGACTGGTGATTAACAATGTTATTCTTTTTAAAATAGATATGTTTTTATTGATTTTAGAGAGAGGAGGGGGAGGGAGAGAGAAATAGAAACATCAATGATGAGATAGAATCATTGATTGGCTGCCTCCTGCACCCCCCTAATGGGGATTGAGCCTGCAACCTGATATGTGCCCTGACCCGAAATACAACTATGACCTCCTGGTTCATAAGTCAATGCTCAATCACGGAGTCACACCAGCCAGGCAGCAATGTTATTCTTTTTTTTTTTTTTTTTAGAAATAAATGATAAAGATTTATTCAAGGGCCTTAGGATTTGCAAACCGGAAACACAATGAGGCAATACCCAGAGTGTTCTGAAAAAGAAAGAAAAGCTAAGGGTTCTCACAGTACAAAGTACATTCTTGAAAAGAATTAGTTCTGCATTCATATCCTCTGGATTGGTCCAAAATGGTAATCCTCTAGATGACCTGAGGTCTGAATAATGGATGTCAGTAGTTTGGATATGTGAACATTCTTTTCTTAGTCTTTCAAGGAGTGATCAGAAGGTCATCTGGAGGTTTGATGTATATCCAGGTATTGATGTCAGACTAGAAATTTCAAAAGTAAGTTCCCAGGCTAGTTAAAACAAGAATAGAATCATTTCCTCATACTTCAATCTGCTTGACTTCAATAATTTAGCAGCTTGACTATAGTGATTCCATTTTATTTCTTCACTCTATTTCTCACCACTGAAAACTGGTCTTTGACAAATTACTACTCTCAGTCTATAATTGTGTCCAACACCTGGCAAAGGTACTCAAATTCTGATGGTGATTAGTATTAAAATTCAAACTTTATCTTGGTATATTATTTCTTTCATAATCTTGCCCTTAACCATGCTGGCATTCTCTCCTGCTCTTTTTATTATTATTATTATTATTTAAAGTATTACATATGTCTCCTTTTTCCCTGATTGACCCCTGCCCTGGCCACTCCCCCCCCCACAAGCCAACACCACCCCAGGGTCTGTGTCCATTGATTATGCTAACATGCATGCATACAAGTCCTTTTGTTGACCTCTAACCCCCACCCCCCATCCCCTGCCTTCTCTCTGAGGTTGGATGGTCTATTAACTGTTACCTTGTCTCTGGACCTGTTTTTATTCATCAGTTTATGTTGTTCATTATATTCCATAAATGAGTGAGATCATGTGATATTTATCTTTCTCTGACTGGCTTATTTCACTTAGCATAATGCTCTCCAGGTCCATCCATGCTGTTGCAAATGGTAAGAACTCCTTTTTTACCGCAGCATAGTAATTCCATTGTGCAGATGTACCACAGTTTTTTAATCCACTCATCTACTGATGGGCACTTAGGCTATTTCCAAATATTAGCTATGGTGAATTGTGCTACTGTGAACATAGGGGTGCATATATCCTTTCTAATTGGTGTTTCTAGTTTCTTGGGATATATTCCTAGAAGTGGGATCACTGG
>NW_005356635.1:3172501-3176531 GCF_000412655.1 Myotis brandtii
TAGCGGGCAGTTTTGAGAACAGTGGCTTTGTAATATAACTTGATATCTGTTATTGTGATCTCTCCAACTTTGTTCTTCTTTCTCAGGATTGCTGTGGTTATTTGGCGTCTTTGTTTATTCCAGATGAATTTTTGGACAGTTTGTTCTAGGTCTGTGAAATATGCTGTTGGCTTTTTAATAGGGATTGCATTGAATCTATAGATTGCTTTGGGTAGTATGGACATTTTAATGATCTTGATTCTACCAATCCATGAACACGGTATGTTCTTCCATTTGTTTATGTCTTCCTCTATCTTTTTTTTTTTTTAATATCCTGTAGTTTTCTGAGTACAGGTCTTTTACCTCCTTAGTTGAGTTTATTTCTAGGTATCTTGATGTTTTAGGTGCAATGGTAAATGGGATTGTTTCTTAGTTTCTCTCTCTATGAGTTCATTATTGGTGTATAAAAAAGCCATAGATTTCTGGGTGTTAATTTTGTATCCTGCTACATTGTTGAATTCATGTATTAAGTCTAGTAGTTTTTTGATGGAGTCTTTGGGGTTTTCTATGTATAATATCATGTCATCTGTGAATAATGGCAGTTTTACTTCTTCTTTTCCAATTATTTCTTTTTCTTGTCTGATCGCTATGGCTACCACTTCCAGTACTATGTTGAACAGGAGTGGTGAAAGTGGGCATCCCTGTCTTGTTCCTGTTCTTAGGTGAAATGGTTTTAGTTTTTGCCCATCGATTATGATGTTGGCTGTAGGTTTGTCATATAAGGCTTTTATTTTGTTGAGGTGAGATCCCTCTATTCCCACTTTGCTGAAAGTTTTTTATCAAGAAAGGGTGTTGGATTTTGTCAAATGCCTTTTCTGCATCGATTGATGTGATTATGTGATTTTTGTCTCTCAATTTGTTTATGTGATGTATCACCTTTATTGATTTGCAGATATTATACCATCCTTGCATCCCCGGAATAAACCCCACTTGGTCATGGTGTATGATCTTTCTAATGTAATGCTGGATCTGATTTGCTAGAATTTTGTTGAGGATTTTAGCATCTATGTTTATCAAAGATATTGGCATGTAGTTCTCTTTCTTGTAGTGTCTTTATCTGGTTTTGGAATTAGGGTAATGCTGGCTTCATAGACAGTGCTTGGAAGTGTGCCTTCCTCTTGAATTTTTTTGGAATAGTCTGAGTAGGATAGGTTTTAGTTCTTTGAATGTTTGGTAGACTCCCCTCTAAAACCCTCCAGACCAGGGCTTTTGTTTGCTGGAAGATTTTTGATTACTGCTTCAGTTTCTTTGGCAGTTATCAGCCTATTCGGGTTTTTTGATTCTTCCTGATTGAGTTTTGGAAGCTTGTATTATTCCAGGAATATGTCCATTTCATCTAGGTTGTCCTGTTTGGTGGAATAGAGTTGTTCTTAGTATATTTTCACAATCCTTTGTATTTCTGTAGGGTCAGTTGTCACTTCACCTTTTTCATTTCTGATTTTGTTTATTTGGGTCTTCTCTCTTTGCTTCTTGGTGAGCCTGGCTAGAGGTTCATCAATCTTGTTTATCCTTTCAAAGAACCATCTCTTTATTTTATTGATCTTTTGTATTGTTTCTTTTTGGTCTCTAGGTCATTTATTTCCACTCTGATCTTTATTATTTCCTACCTTCTGCTTACTCGGGGCTATTATTGTAGCTTTCTATTGTTTGTTTTTGTTTTTTTTGTTTTTTTTTTAGTTTTAGGGTTAGATCATTTACTACCATATTTTTTTCTTTTCTTTCTTTCTTTCTTTTTTTTTTTTTTTTTTTTTTTTTTTTTTTTTTTTTTTTTTTATAGATTTTGGATTTGTTTTCATTGTCATTTGTTTCCAGGATGCTTTTTATTTCTTCTTTGATCTCTTTGGTAACCCAAACATTGTTTAATTACATGCTATTTAGCTTCCAAATGTTTGATTTTCTTTTTCATTGTTTTATGGTAGTTGATTTCTAATTTTATGCCATTGTGATCTGAGAAGATGCTTGATATAATTTCTATCTTCTTAAATTTGAAGGGACTTTGCCTGTGTCCCAATTTGTGGTCTATCTTTGAAAATGTTCTGTGAGCACTTGAAAAGAATGTATATTTTGTAGCTTTTGGGGTGAAATGTTCTGAAGATGTCAATTAATTCTATCTAATCTAGTGAGTCATTTAGGATTTATGTTTCTTTGCTGATTTTTTTGTTTTGAGGCTTTATCCAGTGGTGTCAATGCAGTATTAAAGTCCCCTACTATGATTGTATTGCTGTTGATCTTTCCCTTGATATCTTCTAGAAATTCTTTTATGTATTTGGGTGCTCCTATATTGGGTGCATATATGTTTAGCAGAGTTATATCCTCTTGTTGAATTGCTCCCTTTAGTATTATAAAGTGGCCTTCCTTATCTCTAGTTATGGGCTTCACTCTGAGGTCAGATATAAATATTGCTACCCCAGCTTTTTTTCATTTCCATTCAGCTGAAAAAATTTTTTCCATCCCTTCTCTATCAATCTGTTGAGTCCTTTGTTCTGAGGTGGTTCTCTTGTAGATAGCAGATATATGGGTGATGTTTTCTTACCCATTCAACTACCTTATGTCTTTTTATTGGAGCATTTAATCCATTTACTTTTAAGATTATTATTGATAGGTACTTGTTTGTTGCCATTTTTATTCTTTATGCCTGTGTTCCTTCTTCCCTTCCTATTTGCTCGTTTTACAGCAGTCCTTTTAGCATTCTTGCATTGCTGGCTTGGTGGAAATAAACTCCCTTAGCCCTTTTTTGTCTGTGAAGCTCCTGATTTCACCTTCAATTTTGAATGATAGCCTTGCTGAGTATAGTATTCTTGGATTCAGTCCCTTGCTTTGCATCACTTAGTATATTTCATTCCATTCCCTTCTGTCCTGATGTGTTTCTGTTGAGAAATCAATTGATAGTCTAATGGGAGATCCCTTATAGGTAAATTTCTGTCTCTCTTTGGCAGCCTTTAAGATTCTTTCTTTGTCGTTGGTGTTTGCTAATTTAATCATGATGTGTCTTGCTGTTGATCTTTTTGGGTTCATCTTATTTGGGACTCTGTGAGATTGTTGGACTTGTGTGAGTTTTTCTTCCCATTATCAGGGAAGTTTTCTGTCATTATTTCTTCAAACAGGTTTTTTATTCCTTCTCAGCTTTCTCTCCTTCTAACACCCCTAGATGTTGCTTTGTTTCGTGTTGTCTCAAAGCCCTCTTAGGCTCTCCTCTTGCTTTTTTATTTTTTCCCAGTTGCTGCTCTGCTTGGGTGTTTTCCCTACCTTGTCTTCTAGCTCCATGATGTGGCCCTTAGCTTATTCTAGTTTACTATTGATGCTTTCCATTGTGTTCTTTATTGCAGCTATGCCATTCTTCATTTTTTCGTTCTTCGTTATTTCCTCTTGATTCTTACACGTTATTGAATTTGTCTTCCATCCTTTTCAATGTCCTTATGACCATTGCTCTGAATTCTTTCTCTGACAAATTGCTTGCCTCCATTTTGTTTACTTCCTTTTCTGGTGATTCCTTCTTTTCTTTCATATGGAGGCTATTTCTTTGTCTCCCCATTTTTGCTCATTTCACGTGTCTGGTTATGTGGCTCACTCTCTACCATGTTGACCAAAAGGCACAAAATACAACTCAACAAGACATGATACAGGGGGAACAAAGCACGAATGTATTAACAACACCAATAACCCCAATAAAGGTGACCACTTGAGAAAAGAGAATTAGGAGGGAGAAAAGTACATAAAAATTATATTGAGAAAAGGAAAAAAAAGTTAAGAGAAAAAAAAAGAAGGAAAAAAAGGGGGAAAATATATATGGGGAGAAAACTCCACAAAACCCACAAATAAACCAAAAAATGCAAACAAGTACCCAGAAAAAAGGGGTGGGGGGAGGACTGAGGCAGAGCTTATTTCCAGAAGGTAAGGTAAAGGAATTGAATGAATGGGGGAATGGCCAAAATTCAGTATAAAGGAGGTAGAAAGAGAATGAGTGTATAAGAAGAAAAGTAAAAAACAAAAT
>NW_005356635.1:3176750-3194543 GCF_000412655.1 Myotis brandtii
TTGAGTTTGGTGAGTTAAGCTAATTAAGCTATTAGTAGAAGAAGAGACCAAGCAATGAGTAGAAAAATGAAAGCATAAAATAAATACAAAAAGCACAAACAAACAACAACAACAAGAAAAAAAATGTTGCCCACTGAAGAAAGAGAAAAGAGAGGGTGCATGGACTTGTAGCAGGGGAGAGGAAATTAGATATATGAGTAAGCCAACAGAGACTACTATAATAGTAATGCATCAATAAAGCAGATAAAGAAGTTCAATTTTTAACAAGGAGTAAAAATAAAGGAGAGAAAAAGTAAAGCAGGTACAGGAGAAGAGAAACAGGATGAATAAGGGAGAAGTGAGGACGAAAAGGTTGGCAAAAAGGAAAAATGAGATAAAGTAAAATAATGATAAAAAAAAAATAAAAAAATAAAAATTGAATGTAGAACACTAGTACAAAAAAACAAAAGGTTAAAAATAATAAAAATACAATAAAGAAAAAAGAAAAAAAATTTAATTTCTTAAGTAAAAGATAAGAAATAAAAAAGTGACGTAGTGAAGTGTCATTTACTTCAGCTGAGTTTTGATGTCCCATAGGGGCTTGTTTAAGACCCCTCTCTACTGTTCTGTCTTCCATGCCTCAGTTTCCTGTTAGGTAGTCAGCACCATGTTGAAGTTCCCAGCGATCCACTGCTCCTCTGTGTCAGACTCCACAGCCTGGGTTTTAGGCAGGGGGATCAATCTGCCTGCTTTGTTTATCTGCCTGCTTTCAGTCGTATTTACACAGTGTCTATTTCTGACACGGGCTCTAGGTGGCAGTGTTGCTGTATTAGTTTCTGGGGCCAATTGGCCCCTCAACCCAGTCCCTGAGGGCTCCCTGGGGGTATTTGGAATACTTGTTTCCCTGTAGAGATCATAGCTGGGTGTGGCTGCACTGCTAGGAGGAGCCCAGTCTTCAGGAAAAATGGCTGTTCAGGGCTGGAGGGACAGGGCTGTCCCAGAGCTGGCTTCTTGGTCGCCTCTCCCTATTTTGCTCCCCAGTTTTCACAAAACCACCTTCCCCTGCACCGCAGCCTCGGTGAGTGTTTGTAATTGAAAGATTGTATGTACTGGGTTTAGCGAGTAAAAGCAAGGACAATATAAAGACAGAGCTGCCGCGCCGCTGTGCTTCTCTCTCCCCCTAGCACTGCTCGGCTGCAGCACTTCAGGCTGCCTTTCTGGGTGCAGCCTCCCTTGGCTGTGAACTTAGATCTAGAGTCCCCCGCTGTCAACAGCCCTGTGGACCCCCTTCCACAGTTGAGTGTTACATGTGTCCCCAAGGGACATGGACTTGGTGCAGCTAGTTTCCTTCTGACCCTATAGTCCCGGTTGCATGTGTCTCTCTCTCCAGTCCAGATCCCCGATTGGGCCGTTCTCCAGGTCTCCTCTGGCCTTTCTGTCCATGCTGTGTTTAATTTTCCAATTACAGGTGGATGTTATTCTATTCAGCTGTTCTTTCTATCTGCTCCATGAGAAGGCAGAGGACACATTGCCTGGTCAGCTGCCATTTTGTCTCCCCCTGGACAAACATTTTAGGAGCCTGCAACCAGGGAGGCTGGAGTCTCGGTGTTTGTGGGTTCGCAGCCGAGGCAGCAGGTCCCTGGCCAGTGTGGCTGTAGAGTCCTGGGTGGTGTCCGAGGGCTCCCTGGGTGGAGGTGAGGCTGGGCTCCCAGTCACAGCTGCTCTCTCCTTCAAAACGGTTGTGGCAGAGCGGCTGCCCTGGGAGACATTGCAGTGGTAGCAGAGGCTGCCCCGCTAGGGGAGCCTGCTCCGCCAGCCCCCAACAGTCCTGCGGAGTATAACTGTCTCTCTCACACGCATCCCACACATCCACCCACTACCCTTCCGCTCCCTCACTCACTCACGCTCTCTCTCTCACTGTCATCCTGACGGCGTCATCTTGGATTTTTTCCAGCAATGTTATTCTTAAGCATTTCTCCAATTTGAAATGTTTTTCACTTGTCTAAGAATGTAAAATGGTTATATATTAAAATGTGATTACATATCATTACACTCCATTAATTCTTCTTGGAAAGCAAGAGGTGATAAAAAGAATATATTGAGAGCCTCTGCTATTTGGGAAGCATTTTACATTAATTGTCGCATTTAGTCCTTAAGTAAATGATAATTCTCATCATTCCACTTTATAAATTCAGTATCAAAGGAGTTAAATCATTTGCATTAAAATAGATTTGCCAAGCAAGTGAATGCAAAGCAGGGCTTCAATTTCAGGTCTTGATGACCTCAAAGCTTAGAGACTTCTCAAGATTTTACATGGCCTAACTAAAAAGAGAACATTTTCCTTCATAATTCTTGAGCTACCTAAAATAAAATCACACAATAACTCAAGGACTTGATAATGCACAGAAAGAGAACAGGGGGCTTGGGTCAAGATGAATGAGTTCTTCACTCAGATAACACTCCTTCTACACCAAAATAGAAATAATGAATAAAATATTTTTCAGATATGAAAAGCTACAGGACCACACTCAAAAACAGGAAGTGAAAATATTCATGTTGCAGAAGCAAAGGGAACCCAGAGCAATAGCAGAGATTAAAGTAATACAAGCCAGATGGAGATGTAACCATGTATATGTACTAGAAATGGAATTTCATGGACTGTATAGGTATGGAAGCCAGATTTTCCACACACAGACACACACACACACACACACACACACACACAGAAGGACTAGGAAACTGCTCACCATGTGAGCCCAGGAGGAAGGACCAGACTACCTGCCCATTTATAGAAGTTGAAACAGCTTTACTCACACAGTTACAACTAGAGACATTCCATTTGTTTGAGCACAGAAAGATTACATGAAACCTGGACCCATAGTGATACATAACTGCCATAGTTGCTGAAAAAAACATTAGATAAATATTTAATATATATTCTGGATTAAAACCATTAATAAAATAATAACAACAGATGGATGCCTTTTAGTTATTTATAAATACAAAATCCAGCATCAAGTTTAGTAGAAAAACACTAGAAGATGATAACTGGTTCCTAGCTAATTTCTAGCTAACACACTTAACAAAGAAGTAAGAACTAAGGAAAGGTACATTATACAACTTGAAGGAAAAGAGGCAAACTTAACATTACTTGCAGATGATAGAACTGTAGAAATTGAAAATCCAAAAGACTCAGAATCAAAACTATTACAAACTATAAAAAGTCTTATACAAATATAAACAGCCTTCAGTAAAAATTACAGCTTCTTAAAAAGCATAACATAAGAGAATATATATAATATGCTTAAGGATAATATAACTACACTAGAGGCCCAGTGCACAGATTCGTGCACCAGTGAGGTCCCTCAGCCTGGCCTGTGGGGATCGGACCGAAACTGGCTCTCCAACATCCTCCGAGGGGTCCCAGATTGCAAGAGGGTGCAGGCTAGGGCGAGGGACCCCACTGGTGCATGATTGGGTCCAGGGAGGGACCATGGAAGGGCTCCAGGGTGTGTCCAGCCCATTTCACCCAGTCCCAATTGGCCGGACCCCAGCAGCAAGCTAATCTACCAGTCGGTGTGTCTGCCCCCTGGTGGTTAGTGCGCATGATAGCGAGTGGTCAAATGGTTGAATGGTCAGACACTTAGCATATTAAGCTTTTATTATATAGAATAATGACTAGCAAGAAAAATGAAAAACTTTAAAATGCTTCTGACACAGAAAATACTTGATTGAAAGAAAAAGCTACCTGTTCTTACATAAAATTTATAGCATAAAGTTATTAATTCTCACCAAATTAGTCTACAAATTTCCCAAGAGGGGAAAAAGCTATTTTTTTTAAATTAAGCAAACTGATTCAAATGTTTATATGAAGAAATAAACAAGCAGTAATAGTAACTAAATCATAATATTTATGTTATGGTGTGAACTGTGTGCCCCCACCTCCAATTTATATTCACAGGGTTGAAGCCCTAAACCCAGTACCTCAGAATGTGACTGTACTTGGAGACAGGGCCTTTAAAGAGGTCATTTACTTTAAAACGAGGCTGTTAGGATGGGTATCTTTGTAATAAGAGGAAATTTGGACACACTGAGAAACAGCAGGGGTGCTCACACACAGACAAAAGGCTATGTGAGTACAGAGCAAGAAGGTGACCGTCTGCAAGTCAAGAAGAGAGGCTCAGGAGAAACCAACCAGTCAACACTTTGAACTTGAACTTCTAGCCTCTAGAATTGTTAGAAAATAAAGTGCTGCTGTATAAGCTACCCATTTTGTGGCATTTTGTCAAGGTAGCCCTAGCAGACTAATACAATTTAGTGGAGCTCCACTGACCCACAAGCCCCTCTGGGTTAACATTCATTACACAAATATTCATTGAAAATCTAATAAAAGCCATATACTGGTATTATTTCAGTAAGGAATGCATTTCCCTGCACAGTTTTTAGGACAGGACAGTCATTTAAGCAATTTCATAATCTTCCATAAGGTGAAGTCTGGAGCTAAGAAGCCCAGAATTGGCTCTGCAGCAAAACAAAGTTGTCAAGAACGCAGCCTATTTTTATCCTCCTGTTCAGCCACCAATTTATGGCTTTTTGTCTTTATGCTACTGTAATTGTGTTGAAACAATGCAGCTAATAGAGTTTCAGGTATGACTGAATCACACCAGCATCAGAATAACTGCAAGAAAGGAGAGCAAACCTCACAGGGAATGCATAAAGAAATGCTTTCAAAGGCCACCGCTGACTTCCCTTCACTCTTGGTTAATATTCAGGTGATATATACAAGTATCCATTCATTCTACACAAAGTTACTGAGCATAAGGACCAGGCAAATACTCTTCTTATGAGTCGGCAATTAACAATAATGATTGATGGTATTAGTAATATGTTGGAAACAATCACAAACTGAAGAGCTAAGGAGAGCTGCTTGCTTGAGTTACTATGGGACTCACCCAAGAGTATTTTACACACCGAAAATCCTGTTAAAATAACAGTGCTTTGTGAGACTGGTTAAAGTAAATAATCTAGCCTACAATATTTTTCATCCTAGTCTTCTCAGTTACCACATATAAATAAATCAAAATATTTATTGCACATTCTCTAGATAGAGGTCTAGGTGATGTGAAGATTATAATTTCCTATGCACAAGATACTTCTAGTTTTATTAGGGAAATAAGACCTACATTCAAAATAAAATGTGAGCAAGACTAAAATATTTCTATATAAAGAATAAAAATACCCTTACAGATATTTTTTAAAAATATATTTTTATTACCTGGCTAGTGTGGATCAGTGGTTGAGCATTGACCTATGAACCAGAAGATCACAGTTTAATTCCCAGTTGGGGCATATGCCCAGGTTGTGAGCTCAATCCCCAGTGTGGGGTGGGGATTGAGGAAGGGAAAAGGAGAGAGAGAGAAATAGAAATATCAATGATGAGAGAGAATCATTGATCGGCTGCCTCCTGTGCCCCCCAACACTGGGGATCGAGCCTGCAACCCAGGCATATGCCCTGACTGGAATTGAACCATGACCTCCTGGTTCAATGGTTGATGCTCAACTACTGAGCCAGGCCGGCCAGGCACTTATAGATATTTTAAATTGTCATTTGGATTAGTTGGCAATTTCCCAAATTTTCATGCCTGTTCCTTTAATTCACAATTCCCTTCCTTTCTCTCACTCTCTTCTTTCTTATTCTTTGAAACTCAGACCAAAGATTAGCACTTATATAAAACTTTGTCTAACCACTCACACTGTCTTTGTGTAGCCTCTGCAAAATCTTTCAGCAGCACATGTTATAAATTCCTGCATACATTTGTTTGCATGTTTGTCTCATCCAAGATTGAACTCATTAAACTTTATGTATATGGAACCCAGCACAATGCTGAAAACAGAAAAGATCAACTGAATATGAGAATAAAAGAATAAGAGTTTGACTATTTACAAAGGAGAGAGAACATAATATTGAGAAAACCAAAAGAATGAGAGAAGCACAGGAATCACTGGAGATCTCTTCACTGTGAAGGAACAAACGATCCAGAAGAATGCTTATTCTAAAAGAAAAACATTTGTCTATGTGCTGTCTTTGAATTAACTTTAAGTTATTTGCAGTGAGAAATAAAACTGATTTTATTTCCCGGGCTAAAAAATGTGAGGAGTGAATATATCCTTCTGTTTCTGTCCTAAACAAACCCGTGACTGGGCAAAAGCAATTGAGCTAGTTGCTAAAGGGCATACTTGCTCTGGAAGATAAATTCTTCCTAGAAGCAGAGAAGCAAATTACTTTCCTGGTGAAATTCCACCAGGGAAAAGAGCCAAATGCCCTTTTACGAAGCATTATCATAAAATATTAATTCTAAAAATCTCATAGTTATAAGACTTTCCATAATAGTTGAAAATGTGAAAAAATAGCCAGGAAAGAAAACTAGAGAATAATTGTTTTGTAATTGAGTGAAAATCATTTAGTCAAGGCAAGCCCAGCTCCTCCTTAGAGAACAAATTTGTTCTCCCAAGAGAACAAGTGCTTGGGGCCACTGAATGATCAAAGGGAAGTGAAGAAGGGGAAAATATATCACATATAAACTATTATTATCCTGGAGACAGATAAAAGTGGTTTTTCTCAAGAAAATTAACATGAGCCAAAACGACTTTAATGGCCATTTGGGGAATCATGATGGACGAGTAGTAGAGTTAAACATATACTGCAGAGAACTGAATAGGCCTTACAAACTCAGTAAATAAAAATGGGTAATGATTATGATGACAATTTATCTACACTTTTTTTAGCCTTAAGAGTTAATTTTAAAAAAAAGTATTCTCTTACAGAAAATAGGATTTGTTTCAAAAAATTATTTAGTATACTATAAATAAACTAGAGGCCCAGTGTATGAAATTCATGCACTTGGGGTGGAGGGGTTCCTCACACAGTCCGGGAGCCCCGAGATCAATCACCCTATAGAAGGAGGCCCCGCCCACCAGCCACAGCACCACCTGCCAGGTAGCCTGGCCCTCCCTCTGCGGGGCGATCATGGGGCGATGGCTGGGCCCCCAACCAAATGTACCGCACCCACCTTGGCTGGCCTAGCGCCGGTGGGTGTCATAGCATGGTCGTCTGGATGGTCGTTCTGCTGTTCAGCAATTTGGTCAACTTGCATATTATGCTTTTATTATTATAGATGTATTTTCAAAGTATTCTTTTTCTGCCCCTTTTCTTCCCTTTATTTCTTTACTTTCATTCATGCAGTCTCAAAGAATGATGACAGTCACAAGTATATAAATATAGATAAAATCATAAACTCACAGCACTGAAATCCTGTTATGAGCCAGGTACATTATCTGTTAACTCTCATATATTTTGTCCTTTCGACCTCTGAAGAAAGTTGCCATTTCCCGCAACTTTGTGTTTTAAATAACTTCCTTCCTAGAGGATAAACTTACATTTTATTGAACTTACTTACTATCTCTTTCTCTATTAGTTTAAGTTCCTTTAGGGCAGGACCCTCTAAACACCATTGTATCCTCATTATATCACCAGAAAACTCCAACTTTGAGGGACTAGCTCAATGCCTGGGACTGAAAAGTGGTGTTATCTCAATCTGTATTAATTACACTAACAATCCTTTACTTAAAGGGCCAGTGTTAAATATTTTAGACTTGAGAGCCATACAATCTGTCAGAACTACTCAACTCTGCCATTGTAGCATGAAAGCTGTCATAGCTAATATAGGAATGAGTACAGTTATAGTCCAATAACACTTTATTTACATAAAGGTGGGTAGCCTATATTTTAATAAAACTTGATTCACATAAAAAAGCTGGGTTGCCCACAGTGCCATAATTTACTAACTTCTGCTATAGAAGAAGGTTATATGCTTATGAATGGGCATAAACACAACAGTGAAAGGCTAAAGGTGCGTCTAAAAACATTGTAGTTTAGGTGAGGGTTATTTATACCTCAAGCAGTATGTCCATAAATAAGATATGGTTGTCTTCTGGTTTCTAAACCTTACAAAAATGGTCTCATAGCCTGACTGGTGTGGCTCAATGGTTGAGTGTCAACCCATGAACCAGGAGGTCACTGTTTGATTTCTGGTCAGGGTGTACAGGATGATTCTCTCTCATCATTGATGTTTCTCTCTATCCCCCCCCTTTCCATTCCTCTCTCTGAAATCAATAAAAACATGTCTTTTAAAAAATGGTACCATAGAATAAATGTCTTCTTACAACCTTTTGTTATTGAGAAATGCCCATGTTGATGCTTGTAGCCTCTAGTTCATTCTTTTTACCTATTGTATAATATTCTATTGTATCAATAGAACACAATTTATCCCTGTTCCTGCTGGTAGACATTTAGGTTATTTCTAATTTTTAACTATTAAACAATGCTGAATATTATATAAATCCCTTTAAACATGTGCTATATTTTCTGAAGGGACTATTTATCTAGAAATAAAATTGCAAAGTCATTAGACATAAGCAAATTTAACTACTAGGTAGTTCCTGTGGTAGGCAGAATAATAGTCCCTAAAATAAACCCATGTCCTAATCCCAGAATTTTGGAACAGGTTAGTTTACATGGCGAAGGGAATTAGATCACTAATCAACTGACCTTGAGATAAAGAATTATCCAGGTGAGCCCAAGGTCATCACAAGGGTCCTTACGAATACAAAAGGGAGGCAGATGAGTGAGAAAGACCCAGACAGGGCAGTATGAAAAGGATTCAACTCAATGTCGCTGATTCTGAAGATGGAGGAACGGGGCCAGGGAATGCAGACTGGCTCTAGAAGCTAGGAAAAACAAGAAAACCCACTCTTTCTAGAGCCCCAGAAAGAAACACAGCCCTCGCTGACACTTTGATTTTAACTGGAGAGACCCATTTCCGACTTCTGACCTCTAGAACTGTGAGACAAATTTGTGTTGTTTTAAGCTATTTAATTTGTGGTAATTTGTTACAGCAGCAGTAGAAACTTAATACAGGTCCATATTGCAAATAAATATTAATTTATAAACTGTCAACATAAGAACATCAAAACCTGTACAGAATTTTTATAAAAATATATTTGAGTCAAACAGAGAATATACCTGGAAGCAAGATCTTAGCAGACTGAGATAAATGCTTGGGAGAGTAACAATTTGCAGTTTCTTTGAATTTAAAACTAAGGAGGGAAGAGAAGGAAGATTACAAGTAAGTGAGAGGAATCAACTTGGATTAAAGGATAGTTAGTATATGTGCTCTCTTGTACACTTTAGAAGGAGGGGTCTGAAAGGGGGCATTTCAAAAGTGTTTTAACCTAGATCAAGCATGTCAAACTCGTGGACCTCGGGCTGGATGCGGCCCACAATGAATATTTTTGCGGCCCAGCCAATATGACGATATGTAAGAAATGTTTTAATAAAAATTGCATAACTTAATTTTTACAATACCTTGTGATACATAATTATTAATAACGAACTGCAACGTTTGCTAATGACTGATTACTATAATCGGGTTGCACTCATTTCCCTTACTCGCCTTATGCACAGGTGCATCATTTCTCTCCACTAATACTAGCAGTGAATATTTTAGCAGCCGATTGCCATGTCATTAGTCTTGGACTGCCTTGTTTGGTGTGCACAACAGGAAATATTTTGCTTTTGGAGAACAAGAAAAATAGGTTTATTTGCATTACGCTTATTAATTTGTGCAGTTATTCATGTCTGGTAAGTTCATGTTCAAGAAAAAATATTAATTTTTATTAAAATGTTCTACTATTTTATGTTAACGATTACTCATTTATTTCAGCCCTTTGTATTCAGCATGCCTTTATTGAAATAAACCTACATTTCTATGAAAATTGAAGCTTTTGTTTTTTTGCGGCCCACATAAGTTTAAACCTTGTTTATTTGGCCCGTGTTAGCCTTTGAGTTTGACATGCTTGACCTAGATGCACAGAAATAAAAGACAGGGCTTGCCTGAGGCAAAGATGAGCCTTTTAATAAAGAAGTTGTATGCTTGGAGTGTGACTACCCACCATGACCTGCCCAGTTAGAAATTAATGATCAGGTTACCCTGTGAGTTTACTTTCCATAGAACCCTTTTTCCATCTACAAAGCTTACTAGCTGTATATGTAATACCTTAGATTTATTGTTTGTATACAGTTTTAGGAAAGAATATAACTATGTTTTTCAATATGAATAGCTATTCAATATCATTTATTGCATCATTTTTCTACTAATATGTAATGCCAATTCCATTATTATACCAAATTTGTACATATAGCTGGATCTGTTTCTTAGCTTTTTATTCTATTCATTTATTTCTATAGAATATATATATATATATATAGTTTTATAGTTTTACCTTATACTTCAAAGTTGTTTTAGCAACTCTTGGCATTTTGTTCTTCCAAATAAAAATATTCTCAGAGATTCTCTTTTCAAATATTTCTTCTCTGATTTTCTCGTATTTTCTCTTCTCCTGTATCTCTTCTAGAAGCCTCTCAATTTGTTTTCCATCCCTGAAAACTACTCTATTTCTTCTTGTGTTTAATTGCTTTCCTGTGATTTGCTGTGGACGAGTTTCTTAGCACCTTCAGCAATCTCTTCCAATTAATTAATTAATTAATTAATTAGTTTGTTTCCTTTCTAGTTTCTTCCATTGCATGACTTGCAGAAGGTGGAAGAAAGAGAATGCTTTAGCATCCCCAAATGGCACTCAAGCTCATTCTTCTGGAAAGCAGCATTGTACATACTAGTATTTTTAAAATGATATTAGTATTCGTGGACATTTCAGGAATGCTGTGGGTTAAAGAGAATTTTAAAAGCTGGTGTGGAAACTTAACCATTATATAGAACATTTGGTTCTAAGGGAAAATGTATTTTAGGTACCAAACAACAGATTTCAAAATGAATTTTTAAAAACAGTCAGTTCTTAAGGTGGGAACTGCCTTTATAAACACACACTCACATAAACACCAGATGTATTTTGTTCATAAGTGCTCCGTAATCCCAACTCCCTGTACTTGTAAATTGACTTAATAGTGGCCTCCCAAATCATTTATTATCTTAATGACATCAACAAAAATGTTTAGTTTTCTAAAAGCCAAGTCTAAAGTCTAGAAAAAAATTTTCTTTGGCATTAAAGAAGAATTATAATACGAAAAAATGCAACTAGAAGCCATACTGAAGAGAATTACCTAAGCAATTTTATAAAGGTTTCTTGTGCCTATTCCCTTAATTATTAAGCCAGTGAACATCAAACCAAATGCATACCCCTTCCATACCAACAAAGCTTTTTCACATGCCAAAATTTCCAACACTACATCACTGGCTCTTAAAGCATGTTTTAAGGCTCATATTAAGAATATATTCAAGAATGTAAGAATTTTCCACCAGGGATGCTCAAAGAAAAATTATAAACTAAACAATGATCATCTTTGGAGTCTATTCACCTTGACATTTTTGATACTTCTCTTTCCATCTAGATAATCCTTTCCCCCCAACTCAAATATTAACCACTTTTTAAAAAGTATTGTGATGACTGTGCCCTTCTATATTCCAACGGAATTCTTCCTTTAATACTCTAAATTAGTGCCCCCATCCTTCTATAAAATTCACATTTTCATAGTAACTTCATTGCAAAGTAGTTACTAAGAAAAACTAATTCATAAAGAATATGACCTAGCATTAACAAAAACATAGATGAGCCACTTTTCTTAGAAGAATATACATTGTAAAAAAAATTTTGGAGAGAATTTCAACACAAAGGAATATATTTCTCACAATAGAGTATCTACCAATATTATAGATGATATGATAGATAATATATGACAAACATCTCCTGATAATTAAGAATGTTTAACATCTTTCCACACACACAAAAATGAGTGAACACAAAGACTTTGGTAGGTGTTGGATATGCCTCTTACCTTTACTGTGGTGATGGGTGTTTGTATATATTCCTAGAAGTGGGATTACTGGGTCAAATGGAAGTTCCATTTTTAATTTTTTGAGGGAATGCCATACTGTTCTCCACAGTGGGTGCACCAGTCTGCATTCCCACCAGCAGTGCACAAGGGTTCCATTTTCTCTGCATCCTCTCCAGCACTTGTCTTTTGTTGACTTGTTGATTTGTTGATGATAGCAATTCTGACAGTCATGAGACGGTACCTCATTGTTGTTTTGATTTGCATCTCTCAGATGATTAGTGACTTTGAGCATCTACTACACTAATAGAGAAAGATGCAAATTGACCATACCTTCATGATGCCCACCAGCCAATCAGGAGTGAGTATGCAAATAAACCCAACAAAGAAGGCGGGTTAATTTGCATACGCAGGCGCAGAGTGGCCGGGGTGAGGGCGTGACGCTTGTGTCATCACCATGGTGACCATGCAGGCATTCCACACCGCCCCAGCCACTCAGGGCCTTTGGGCAGTGTGGGAAGGTGGAAAGGCGGCTCTGGCCAGAGTGAAGGCAGTGCTGCCAGCTAGGGGAAGGAAGGCCCATTCTTGCATGAATCTTTGTGCATCGGGCCTCTAGTGTTTTCATATGTCTCTTGGCCTTCTGTGTCTTCTTTTCAAAAATGTCTATTTAGGTCCTTTGCCCGTTTTTAATTGGATTGTTTATCTTCCTTTTGTTAAGTTGCATGAGTCCCTATAAATTATGGAGATTAAACCTTTATCAGAGATAACATTGGCAAATATGTTCTCCCATGCAGGGGGCTTTCTTGTTGTTTTGTTGATGGTTTCTTTCTCTATGCAGAAGCTTTTTATTTTTATGTAGTCCCATTTGTTTATTTTCTCCTTAGTTTCCATTGCCCTAGGAGCTGTATCTGTAAAGATAATGCTATGACGTATGTCTCATATTTTGCTGCCTATGGCTTCTTCTAGGATTTTTATGGTTTCCTGTCTTACCTTTAAGTCCTTTATCCATTTTGAGTTTATTTGTGTGTATGGTATAAGTGTTAGGTGCAGATAATTGTTAATTTGGAGGGGCTTATTTCTGGGTGAAGGATCCTTATTTTCTATTTCTTATACCCTTTTGTTGCTCTTTCTCTCTGTTTTTTTGGGGGGGAGGGGGGGAGAACCACTCAAAGGGTAATCACCACCTAAAAAAGCATTTCCTGTGATGCTGAAATCACTGACTCTGTGGTATGTGTGTATCACAATCAGACATCCTCTATGATTAGAACAGCCTAGGAATGTGCTGTGAAATTATCCCATTCATACTGTGTGTGGGCCACACCCTGGGGACTGGATTGAGAAAGGACATGTCTTTCAAGTGATTTCCAGGACTTCTTTGCAATGCTGAGATTTCAGCAAGTTTTTGAAAGAGGGAAAGAAGATACTATGAGAACTTGAAAAGAACTACATACCAGGCATAGTAACAAGACACAATAAAATGGCAGATGGAGCCTGGAACAAAAGAACTACAAGAAATTTATTTGGGGGTAGGGGGAGGAAAAGGCCAAAGGAGAGGAAGATGGGGACAGAAATATTCCTATGATCAATGCTGTTGACTGGTTGCCTGCCCTACTGTATCAATATTTATTTAAATCCTCTGACTTCTACAACTTTTCTGACCAATTTTCCTATTCACAAGCAAAAGACCTTAAAACTGAAGGTTAGTCAGTGGTTCAACCTAGAAGGGAATTCCTGGACAGTTCTTTGTCTACTGGTTAATATTTATTCGCCAGTCTAATACATAGTACAATTATTCAAGTAATAAATCTTAATAATTCTTGAAAAGGAAGGAAAGCATATTTCAGTTAAAATACAAGTGGTCAAATGAACATATGACTTAAGCTGCTTTTCTACATGAAGCTAAAATTTTAGAGGTAACGTTTGTTACTATTGGGTTAGCACATATCATATCATGAGGTATTAATTTTGGCAAGCAAGAGAGCTGATGGAAAGTTTCTCTGGCTAACAAAAATCCTTTTTTAAAGAATCATGGAATTCATTACAGAGAATTGAGAAATCCATGAGGAAAAACAAGCAGTAAAAGATACTATTTTTATTCTGGCTCTTATGTTTTCTTTTCTCTCTTTACAGAAATAAAATCATGTATTTCTTACTTCATAGGTTAATGAATCAAGATATTGGATCTGTGCAAGCTCACAAATGTATCTGGAGCAAAAGTAACTGACCTTCACATTTAAGAAATATGAATAATAAGTACTCATAGAGTTAGTACTTTAAGTGTTGGAAAATTAAGGTAAACATTTGGTGAATGAAAACATTAAAGCATTTTTTCCAGGTGTTACTTTTTCACAAGAAATTTGAAGACTTTATAATATTTTTAGAGCAGTACTCTCATTTACAAGATTTATTTGAACCTGTACATTTTTGCATATGTAAAGCTACATTAGACAACATATACTAGTATTTTTAGTTATCTTCCCAAATGTGATCTATGACAGTCTAACAATAACCACTTAACATTTTCTTCCTCCTTTAAAATCAACCTAGTTATTAAACAAACCTAGAATATTGACTCAATATTCCATCTTGAGATTAATAGCTTTCATTAATTACGGTTCCTGGCCAGTCCCATATTGAAAGCTCTATTCCAGAAACAATTGATTTTTCAGTTACTCTCAAGGAGTTTAAATAATTAAATAAATAATTCTTCAAATAGCTTCTTGATCCCTTGCTCTCTCTCTTCTCCCTCTGGTACCCCTATGATGTGGATTTGATATGCTTCATGTTATCCCAACTGTCCCTTAAATTATCTTCATTCTTGTTAATTCTTTTTTATTTTTACTGCTCTGATTGGAGATTTTTTTCTACCTTGTCTTGCAAATTGCTGATTCAAATCTCTGCTTCATCCAACCTACTTTTTATTCCTTCCAGTGTATTATTGATGTCAGATATGATATCCTTTATTTCTAATTGATTCCATTTTATGGTCTTTATGTCCTTTTTCATACTGTTGTAGTAGTTCTCATTAGGTTTCTTGAGCATCCTTATAAACCATTACTTTGAACTCTATATCTGATAAACCGCTTGCCTCCATTTCATTTAGCTCTTTTTCTGGAGAGTTCTCCAGTTCTTTCAAGTGCCCATCAGTAGATGAGTGGATAAAAAAGCTGTGGTACATGTACACAACTACTTAGCTATAAAGAAGAAGAAAATTTCAACTGAATGGATTGACCTGGAAAGTATTAAGCTAAGTGAATAAGCCAGTCAGAGAAAGACAAATACTATATGACTTAACTTATATTTGGAATCTAATGAACAAAACAAGGTAACAAACAAAGTAGAGACAGATTCATGGATACGGAGAACAGACGGACAGCTATCAGGGGGAGAGGTTTGCGGGCTGTATAAGAAGGGTGAAGAGATTAATCAAAGAAAAAAAAAGAAGACTCATGGACACAGACAATAGTATGGTAACTACCAGAGGGAAGGAGGAGGTAGAAAGAGGTAGGAGAGGGTAAAGTGGTGTATAAATGGTGATGGAAGGAGACTTGACTTGGGGTGGTAAACACAAT
Organism: Myotis brandtii; assembly: GCF_000412655.1. Taxonomy (NCBI): domain Eukaryota; kingdom Metazoa; phylum Chordata; class Mammalia; order Chiroptera; family Vespertilionidae; genus Myotis; species Myotis brandtii. The sequence continues at coordinate 3,192,207 of NW_005356635.1, forward strand.
ACAATATACATATGATGTATTGTAGAATTGTATACCTGACACCTATATAATTTTATTAACTAATGTTACCTCAATAAATTCAATTTAAAAAAATTAAATAAACAGCTTAAATCTGACCTGTATACAATCCCAGAAAAAATGCTGACACAGGTGGCAGAACTTTGTAAAAATACAGCAGAGTAGCAAGTTGTCTTCTTTCACTAACCTCACTAGGAAACTGACCAGTGAAACTGGTTCAAATAGCATAGTGAAAAAGGTCCCTGACCAGCAGAGGCAGCATCACCTGGGAACATACATATACAAACTCTGAGGTTCCAGCCTAACTTACAGAATCAGAACTTATGAGGATTAGGCGCAAAAATGTGTGTTTTAAATAGCCCCCTAGAAGAGTGATGTCAGAGGAATGGCAGCGTATGGGCACATATTTTCCTTTCCCCTTGACATTTGAACAAGTTAACCATCTATAATTCAACAAAGAAGTCCCTGCCCAATACAGATGCATGCCTGAGAGACCCGTGCACTGAAACAACTAAAGGTGGGCATCTAGGAATAAACAGGGAGATGAGAAGGGAGGAAAGTGCAGACAGCTTGCAGATGCAGTCCTGCAGCCGAAAGCTCACAGCTCAGCTGGGAACTCACAGCCAGGCTGGGAGAGGGGAGAAAGCTGGTGGTAACAGGCACTTCATTCAGCTGGCAGGAACAGAGAGCTGCTAAGGGGCAGCCCAGCAGGGCAAGCTTGGAGTGGCCAGAGTGAACAGTGTCTGAGTCTCATGCATGAGCAGTGAGAGCAAACAGTGATCACAGAGCCCTGTTGCTGCTTGGACTCCCAAAACTTGCCCTTGAAATTGGCTCCAGGAGCATATTATTTGTAAACCAAGAGCTGTTGCTGTAGAATCATTGTTTCCCTCTGTGACTGATCCTTTGGAGGGGTGCTTGGGGTGGGACCCTATGGAGGTAAGGGCAAAACAAACTCCACCCCCAAGCATTGTGACAATGCTGGCCTATGGAAGCCACAGAGGCTCAAATCTGGGAGATCACAGAGGTAAAAATCTTGTGATTCGGTGCCATCTACTGGAACATAGTAGAAAGACCTCTTTAAAGAAAATCACAGTAACGGCAATGATCAGAAAGAAAATGGAAAGTCCCCCAAAAGCAGGCTGGTACACATGGAACTATGTGATATAAATGACAGAGATTTCAATATTGTAGTTCTGAAAATATTCAATGAGATGCAAGAAAATACCGGCAGACAATTCAGTGCACTAAGAAAACAAATTAATGAAAAAATGAGTATTTCTCCAAGGAAATTGAAACTTTAAAAAAGAATCAATCAGAAATCCTGGAAATGAAGCATGCAAATAAGGAGAATAAGAGTGAACTGTTGAGTATAGAAAACAGAACCAACCAGTTAGAGGAAAGAAGTAGTGATATCAAAGATAGGAATCAAGAAATGACAGAGGGAAGGAGAGACATGAGCATAAAGAAAAATGAAAGCTCTACAAGACTTCTCTGAATCCATCAGAAAAGTAATATCAGAAGCATAGGCATTGTGGAGGAGGAAGAGGGGGAGCATAGAATGAAGAATCTATTAAAATAAATAGTGGATGAGAACTTCCCAAATCAATGAAAAAAATAGATCCTCAAATCCTAGAAGCAAACAGAACACTTAGTTACCTCAATCCAAAGAGGCATTTGGTAATGAAGCTGTCAAAAATTAATGGCAAAAAAAAATTTCTCAAAGCAGCCAGGGAAAGAAGGAGGTGACCTACAAATTAAAAACAAAGCTCACAAAACAAACTTTGGCAGCGAACAAGTTTTGGATGACAGTATATATATTCATTCCCTGCAAAATGTATACAGACTTAAACAGTTCACAGCTCAATTTTGAAAATGAAATGTAGTTTAATAAACACTACCATTATAATCTTTCAAAGTACGTGTATACATTGTTTAGAACACGATATATATATACTAGAGGCCCAGTGCATAAATTCATGCATGGGTGGGGTCCGGCCAGCCTGGCCCCAATCAGGGCAGATCGGGGCTGGGCCTGCTGGGAGGAGGAGATGGCGGGAGGTTGGCCAGCTGGCCGACCCAGATCAGGGCCCGATCAGGGCCCCCAGTCAGGGCCCAGGCCAGCTGGGGGAAGGGGCCATGGGTGATTGGTCAGTAGGCCCTGCCCCCAATTGGGGTTGGGGGACTGATTGGGGGCAGGGCAGGCCATGGGGAGGGGCTGTGGGCAGTGGGCCAGCCTGCACTGCCCCCAAATGGGGTGGGGGGGTGCCAATCAGGGGCCAGCAGCCTGTGGGAGCTGTCATGGGTGGTTGGCTGGCTGGC
>NW_005356635.1:3194646-3195060 GCF_000412655.1 Myotis brandtii
GGCTGATCAAGATGGTGGGGGCTCATCGGGAGCTTGGCCGGCCGGGAGGAGGGGCTGCAGGAGGTTGGCTGGCCAGCCCCACCCCCTATTGGGGTGGAGGGTGTGATCAGGGGCAGGCGGCCAGCGGAGAGGGGCTGCGGGCCTATCATGGTGGGACAGGCTGACCGGGGGCATGGCTGGCTAGGGGGGAAGGGAGGGGGCGTTTGGATGGCAGGCCCCACTCTTGATCAGGGTGGGAGAGTCTGATCAGGGGAAGGCCATCATGGGGGAGGGGCCGAGAGGTTGGCCGCTGGCCCCACCCCCTGATCAGGCCGGTTGGCTGGCCACAGTGGGCGTCATAGCAACCAGTTGTTAGGTCGTTATGGCCGGTACGGTAGCTGCCTTTTTATATATATAGATATATGTAAATTAAAC
>NW_005356635.1:3195127-3199169 GCF_000412655.1 Myotis brandtii
TAAATTGTTAAAGAAAGAATTCTTGCAGAAGGTGGGAGGACATTTCAAGTCTAAGACTTATGATGTTTATTTCCTAACTGGCGTTACTTCCTAGCTAATTTGTATGTATAGATATATTGAATGAACTAAGTAGAGTATTTTCCAAGGTGAACTAAAAGCTAACTTGTTTATATACATTTTGTCAAAGCATATAAATACCAGACTGAGTTTAAAATGCATAATGCTTTCTAACAACAAACATCAATATATTCTGCTAGATGCTTATTAGCAAGGCAGCATCTGTGATTGAAGTTAAATACTTACAATAAGCATAAGTAGGAAAATCTTGGCTTTTAGACAATCTACTTACTATTCCTCAAAGTATTTTGTATATTTTTGAATATTTATATGATCAGAAATGGAAAAAGTTCATAATTATCTATTAATTAACTAATCATATAACGAGCATTTATTGAAAGCCTAGCATGTGCCAAGCACTGTGCTAGGTACTAGAGATACAGTGGAAAGCAAGATAGACACATCTCTGTGCTCAGAGGGCCCACAGGCCAGAAAGAAAGACAGTATCAGGGTCAAGGCAAGCTTCTCCAGAAGTGGGACATTACCCTGAAATTTGAAAGATATGATGGTTATTTTATGTGTCATCTTAATCGGGCCATGGGGTGTCCAGATATCTGATCAAACATCATCCTGGGTGTGTCTGTGAGGGTGTTTTGGGGTGAGATTAACATTTAAATAAGTAGAATGAGAAAAGTGGCTTGTGCTCCCTAATGAAGGTGGGCCTCATCCCATTAGTTAAAGGCCTGAATAAAGCAAAAAGGTGCATCCTTCCCAAGGGAGGGAAAATTCCTTCTTCCTTTCAAACTGGGACATGAACTTTTATTTCTACCTTTAGATTCAAACTGAAACATGGATGCTTCCTGGTTTGCAAGTCTGTCAGCTTTTTAACAGGAACTTACACCATTGCTCCTCCTGGTTCTCAGGCCTAAGGACTCAGACTGGAACTAAGCATTGTCTCCTTTGGGTCTCTAGCTTGCTGACTCATCCAGTAGAACTTGGGACTTGCCAGTCTCCATAAGTATGTGAACCAATCTTTACAATAAGCACACACACACACACACACATCAGTGTCCTATTGGTTCTATTTCTCTTGAGAACTCAGACTAGTAAAAAGGAGTAAAAATTCTATCTACACTAATAAAAGACAAAGATGCTAATTCACTGTACCTTTGCTATGCCCACCAGACAATCAGAAGAGTATGCAAATTAACCCAACAAAGATGGCCATTAAATTTGCATACTGCAGGTGGGGCGGGCAGTGCCAGCTGCCACCCGAGGGATTCGGGCCGCAGACCGGGGACTGGGGAGGCGGGGCAGGCAGCGCCAGATGCCACCTGGGGAGGCGGAGCCACAATCGCCCCGGCCAGAAGCCTGAGGCCTGGGCAGGGGCGGAGCCGGTGATAGCACAGGGCTGGGTGTCCCCTGCCCAGGCCTAATGGCCCAGCCAGAGGCCTGAGGCCTGGGTAGGGGCGGAGCCTGTGATCAGAGCAGGCTGCAGGTCCCCTGCCCAGGCCTACTGCCCCAGCCAGAGGCCTGAGGCCTGGGTAGGGGCGGAGCCTGTGATCAGAGCGGGCTGCAGGTCCCCTGCCCAGGCCTACTGCCCCAGCCAGAGGCCTGAGGCCTGGGTAGGGGCGGAGCCTGTGATCAGAGCGGGCTGCAGGTCCCCTGCCCAGGCCTACTGCCCCAGCCAGAGGCCTGAGGCCTGGGTAGGGGCGGAGCCTGTGATCAGAGCGGGCTGCAGGTCCCCTGCCCAGGCCTACTGCCCCAGCCAGAGGCCTGAGGCCTGGGTAGGGGCGGAGCAATAAGAATCCAAGAAGGTGATGTAGGGTTTTTCCACCTTACTCCTGGAGAAAAAAAAGAAGGTCTGCTGCTGGAGGGGCTAAGAAATATCATATCCTGCGCTAGCCTGTTTGGCTCAGTAGATTATGCCGTGGCCTGCCTACCACAAGGTCTGGGTTCAATTCTGACCAAGGGCATGTACATCGGTTGCAGGCTCTTCCCTGGCTGGGGCCCAGGTTAGTGTTCATGCAGGAGGCAACCAATCAAAGTGTTCCTCTCACTTTGATGTTTCTCTCTGTCTTTTCCTTTCTCTTCCACATTCTCTAAAAATCAATGGAAACATATCCTCAGGTGAGGATAAAAAAAAATAAAAAAGAAATGTCATATCCTATGAAAGACACATCTTGAAAATGCCTAAAGAAAGTTGTCATTTTTTCATGGTGAAGGGACTGGAGTCCATGTTGATGAAAACACCTTGGTGGCTGCGGTGACTGGCAGTGGCTGCAGCAGTGGGGTGATGGGGCTGGTGCCTTCCCCTGATCAGCCTGGTCACCTCCCACAAAGGGAGGCCAGACTGAGGCTTAGGCCCACTCCCCAAGGGGAGCAGGGAGCAGGCCTAAGCTGTCAGTAGGACATCCCTTGAGGGCTCCCAGTATGTGAGAGGGGGCAGGCTGGGCTGAGGGACCCCTCCCCCCAGTGCAAAAATTTCATGCACCAGGCCCCTAGTATATAAATAATGGTAAGAATTAAAGAGAGAAAGTTCTGGGGGAAAAGAAAAGCAGGTAGAGATCTGAAGGCAGAGGCATAGCATCTTAAAAAATCAAATCATGATAGCATACACTTACTTAACACTTACAGTATGTCAGGTTTTGTTCTAAGTTCCCTTTTATATTATTTCCTTTAATCCTCACAACAACCTTATGAAGATATTATCTCAAAATGCAAATGAGAAAATTGAGGCAGTGGTTAAGTAACTAGCTCAAGGTCATGAGATAAAATGGGAAGAGCCAGATTCCATGGTTAAGTATTCTGTCTCCAGAGTTCATGCTCTTACCGTGATCTTTCACTTCACCCTAGGGCTGGGAGGATAACACAGAAGTCGTAAAGAAAAGCACCATCCTATATAATAAAAGGCTAATATGAAAAAAGACCGAACGGCAGAACAACCGAACTGAACAACCAGTAGCTATGACGTGCGCTGACCATCAGGGGGCATGCATGGAACATGACGGGCATCGGCCACAGTGGGATGGTGGAGTAGGTGAGCAGGGGCGCCAGACCAAGGCGGTGTGCCGATTGCTGTAATCAGGGTGAGCCTCTGGTGGTTACTAAAAATTCTTTGCTCCTGTGCACTGTGGTCCCACATGGCGCCAGCTCTGCTCACACCCACAGCCGGCGCCAGAGCTGCTGCTTGCACCCTCCACTCACACCCACTGCCGGGACCTGGCACTGGTCCCGATTGCTCGGTGCCATCAGCAAGTGCGAGTGGTGGCTGTCAGCCCTGATCCCCCCTCAGGGCTTCTACACCTCCCCCTCCTCCTGAAGGGTGATCAGGGCTAGCAGCTGCTGCTTGCACCCGCTGACAGTGCCGGCCCTGGTCTCACCCGCTGTTGGCACCAGCCCCAATCGCTTTGCACTGTCAGCCTGTGGGAGCAGCGGCAGCGGGAGCGGGGCTGTGGGCAGACAGGGGACCGACAGGGGGTCTTGGTGGGAGAGGCCAGGCTGGGGTGTGGAGGATGGGCCGAGACCCGCCCCTGTGCCCACCACAGCCTCACGGCCCACAGTTCCTTTCAAAGTGCACAAATTTGTGCACTGGGTCCCTAGTATTATATAAGAACCTTTCAAGCCCTGTTAAAAGATTTGAGTTTTTTCCTAAGAACAATCAGAACCAAAGAAAGGTTTAAAGCTAGAGGAGTGACAGGATCAGATTTTTGTCTTAAATAGTAATGAAATGATTGCAGGGAGAAAAATGGAATGGAGAGAGCAACACAGGTATGGTTTTTGTTGGCTTTTTTTGGTGTGTTTTTTTTTCAAATTATATGAGAGTTTATTTTATTTTATTTTTTTAACAGGTATGGTTGTTGGCTTTTTTTGGTGTGTTTTTTTTTCAAATTATATGAGAGTTTATTTTATTTTATTTTTTTAAATTAAATCTTTATTATTCAGATTATTACAGTTGTTCCTCTTTTTCCCCCCATAGCTCCCC
>NW_005356635.1:3200696-3255998 GCF_000412655.1 Myotis brandtii
TCTTCTTTGTTTGGGGTTTGGAGGTGCCCAGATGAGGCCCAGCTGTGAAGCAATGCAAGCTGCTGTGGGGCCTTGGGCCTTCTTTTGGATGTTCTGGGTCTCTCTGACCCAGCTGCAGTTTGTTAGGTAATTTTAGATTGCAAAGGGCCAGGCCATTCATATGCAAAAGCCTCTGTGCACAGCTTGGGTGGATCAGGGTCTCAGGGAATCCACAGGGTGGAGCAAACAGCTATGGCTGATCCTCAGCCCTGCCCTAAGAGGCCCCGGGTCTCAGTATCCCCCAGTAATCGCTGCAAGCACCTCTAAGAGAGAGCCGCCCTTGAGTTCCACCCGATGCCAGACAGTCCAGTTTCTCCCCTTATGAGTCTGGGTCCCCAGAGCCTCACCCGGAACTGGAGTTCAGAGCAGTCGGGAGACTCCCTCCCGATTGAAAAAGACAACCACGTCCTCAGTTGCCAGCCCTCTGCACTTTACTTCTGCACCTCCTCTGAGTCTCAGTGTGCTTTTCTCTTTTCTTCTAGTTGTAGAATTTCCATTCAGCCAGCCTTCCTGTGGTTCTGTATGATGTCCGTTTTGTCTTTTAGTTGTATTTTTTAAAAATATATATTTTATTGATTTTTTTACAGAGAGGAAGGGAGAGGGATAGAGAGTTAGAAGCATCGATGAGAGAGAAACATCGATCAGCTGCCTCCTGCACATTCCCACTGGGGATGTGCCCGCAACCAAGGTACATGCCCTTTACTGGAATTGAACCTGGGACCTTTCAGTCCGCAGGCTGACGCTCAATCCACTGAGCCAACCGGTTAGGGCTTTAGTTGTATTTTTGAAGTGGTTTTGCGAGGCAGCAATTTCAGGTGTTTACCTATGCCGCCATCTTGGTTTCTCTGAGAAAGTTTATTTAGAAAATTATAGAGGCAGTAGAAGTGAGCCAGCTGGGCTGCGTAGGCTCAGGAAACAAGTTACAGAAGCAAAAGAAAGGCCCTTGAAACTTAGGAGAGAGGAAGGCAAAGACAACAAGCCTGGGGGAAGCAGAGGGGAATGAGAAAGGCCAAGGGCTTGCTCCTCAAAAAGGGAGAGAGTGCTAAGAGAGGTGATTTTTGCTTTGACACAAGATTTTCTGTGTTAACCACTTTACTTTGTCAACATAAGAAACATCCAAACCTGAAGAAAATTTTTATACGAGTTTATTTGGGCCAAACTAATGACATATGCTGGGGAGCAAGATCTCAAATGTTGCAGAGAATAGCAGTTTTGCAGCTTGTTTTATGCATTTGAAATTAAGAAAGGTTACATGGAGGTGGGAGGAAGCAAGGTGGGGATTGGGTTACAAGATAGTTAAGAGTCTGTGTTCTGAAAAAATAAATCATGTGCTCTCTTGATGGTAGTTACAGCTTATTTCAAAAGTGTGTTAACCTAGATGCATAGAAACAATGAACAGGATTTACTTAAGGCAAAGATATAAGCCTTTTGCTAAAGGAGTTATGTGCCTGGGGCATGACTACTCACCATGAGCTGCCCAGTTAGGAATTTATGATCAGATTACCTTGCCAGGTTACTTTCAATAGAACCTCAGTTTTTCGTCCACAGTTTGAACATCTAAGAATAGTTTAAATTATTCCAGAAAATATCAAAAGCAAAAATTCTAAACAATATAAACAGCTTTAACATAATCTCTTCTCAAAAGAATAATCATGATGCCACTCCCTTCAGTTATCTCAGGATGTAATCCCAAGAGTGTTCAGAAAGGTTCCTGGTCACTTAGAAGAACAAAGATAGGGAAAAGTGGAGTGTGAAGTCTGGAGAGGATAAGAGACATGCAGGAGGGTGACAGGGGTCAGCTTGGCTCAGGAGGTCAGACAGAAGATCAGAGGATGATAAAGGATGAAGTAGGTGGTAAGAAATAGAGAAAAAAGGAGAACATGAAATGAAACTATTTTATAGATAAGAGAATTTCATAGATATCAGAATTTCACTGTTGTCTACAGCTGATCCAGAAAGTATTCTAAAGGCCACACATGTAGCATTGGGCCATTTAGAATAAAAATTCGCCAAGGGAAAGTTTAGCTTCTTAGACTCAGCATACAATCATTAAACACAGGAAATAAAACAGTGGGCTGAAGCCAAATTTTACATGAGTCTCAAGTATAAAGTATTTAATGACTCTGAAAAGACCTATGCTTTTTACTGTAAAAATTCATAAAGATTATCCAATTCAATAAATTCTCCATATGTAGTTAATGATATCAAATGTTCTATTATGGAAAAAACAGCAGAATAACAGTGTTTTTCTTAACTGAAAACATCAAAAAGAATCCATAATAAAACCTTTTTTAGCAGAAAAGGTCACAATAAATATACTTCTAAGCTGCTTCCAGTTTTGTTTCTGTTTTTAGGGTTGCTAGTAAAATTCAACTGATAAAGTAGGAAATTCTTGCCAAGGCTTTAATTTGATTTATAGCAATGCTCCTTGAGCGATGATGTGTTGACATTCAAGATCCCTCAAGAGAGAAAACTGAGAGGACATTTGGTGGCCTTGGAACAATGTTTCTGAAGACTGTGGCTAATTGCTCCAAGGGAACACATGTCTGAGCTTGGATTGAGCTCCCCTTAAAGGGTCTCTTTGAAACAGGAATTTTAGGGGGATATAGGCAGGCTTAGGAAATTTTTAGAATTGGGGTCTATGGAAAAAACACAGGGCTACAGACTGGAGAAGGTACATTTCCATAACACAAGAAAACCAGGCCCAGTTACATTTCCATAAGACAAGGGAGAGGCAACAGTTACATTTACATAAGACAGGGGAACTGGGAGTAGCCAAAAGATCTATATTTACAAAATAGAGAAGGTGGAAGAAAGCCCAGAAGGAATAGGAGGACAATGAAGGAGGAGGGCCTCAGGAGTTACTATAGTAACCAATTCGAAAGGGAATATTGACCAATCAGAGGGCATATCAGGACACAGGAACTGCAGCCTTCATGGAAACAGGAAGTCAGTGGGACCCTTACCTCCTCCCCACGTGGGAGTCCATTCGGTGGGACTCTTTCCCTCTCCCCACATAGGAGTATGTACTTGTTCTTCAATAAATCTCCATCTTTGCTGTACCATCTTCTGTCCGTGGATTTATTCTTCGACTCTGGCAGACAAAGGATCCAGGGTCCAGTCCAAAAAATTCTGTATCATATTGGTGCTTCAGCCGAGAAAATTTGTCAACTCTCTTCACATCGAACGGTGAGTGCACCCACGGATTCTGTCCCTTTTCTGTCTCTTGTATGATTTTGGAGGCTGACGGATGCCCACCAGCCACTTAAACTTGGCTGCCGTCCTAAAAGTGGGTATTTCCTTCTTCCCTTCACTGCTCCTTTCATCTGCCTTTTATTTCTTCTGCTTTCTATCTCAGTCAGGTCTAATGAACCAGGTCCCACTAGGCTGAAACTCCTCAGTCTCTATTTGTGCAGGCCTTTCTAGTAAGAGTCCAAGAGAAAAACTTCTAGGCAAGAGTTAAGAAAGGGGGTGGGACAGCTAACTGTTTTCCACTCCTGGCATATGAGCATGGCCCTGGAGCTTCCCATCAGGTCTAACAGGAGTTAATCACAGCCCTTAGCCCAGTGGTTCTCAACCTGTGGGTCGCGACCCCTTTGGGGGTCGAACGACCCTTTCACAGGGGTCTCCTAAGACCATCGGAAAACACATATATAATTACATATTGTTTTTGTGATTAATCACTATGCTTTAATTATGTTCAATTTGTAACAATGAAATTGGAGGTCACCACAACATGAGGAACTGTATTAAAGGGTCGTGGCATTAGGAAGATTGAGAACCACTGCAGGCTTAGCCGCTTCTGCCACCACCCCTGTAGAAGTTTTAGCTTTTCAGAGAATTCAGCATTACAACCAGACACAGCTGTTAAGATAGCCCATTAATTACTAGGTCACTTGCCTCTTGCCTTTATTGTGATCCTGTAAAATGGGTAACTGCTCTCAGAAGTGTTCTTAAAAGTCTCATTTTTGCCATGTTTTTATTTCCCAGTGATATTTGAAATTTGGATAGGTGAACCATTTCTCACAATTTGGGGACAAGTCTGGGACTTCTGTACCCATGGAGAGGAAAAGGCTGGCTTAACAGGAGTCGTGATTTTGGGTGACCTCTTGGCCTGAGCCCCATCTCTTCACGGATGCTATAGAATAGGCCTGAGATGGTTTTTCATTGGAAGATGGTGAAAATGACACAAAGGGAATATACGTGAGGCAACCAGGCAGGCCACATGGCCAAAATAGTCCATTGGAAGAATGCTGAGGTTCTGGGGAGGGTCAGTCCCCAAACCAGGGACAGGAGACATTGCCTTTTTAATGGAGTGCATTTTGTGGTGTCTGTGAGTTGTGTGCACTTGTAAATATTGTGTAGAAGAGTGTTTCTATTGATGTTTTCTGTTGATGCTTGAATCAATCTGTTTAAAGATGAGGCATGTCCCACTTTGCTGGGGGCCCAGCTGCTTGTGGACAGGCTGAACATGTGGCTGGGTTTAAATTTTGAGAGACTTTTTGTCTGTAATGTACCTTGGTTACTGCTATTCTTTGCTAGCTTAGTTTGCTCTTTGCTGTTTTTATGCATACAGGGAGCCCTCTGTGTGGGCTTTGTGCCACTCAGAACCAAAGGTTATTTTGCTGTGCTGGGTTAAGATTTTAAGATTCTAAGGCTAATTTGAAAGTGTAAAATTTGTAAAGGTTGCATATATGTTAACCCAGGGAAGTTTAAACAAAGGCCAGACCAATAGCTAATTTCAAGCCTGCCTGTAATTAACAAACCATTATCTTCCCCACCAGAGGCAAAGCAGGACGGGGAAGGAAAAAAGGGCAACTTTAAAAATGGCTTTTAGGTTCCAAAGCTGCAGAATGAGAGGTGGCACTTGCCAAACTTGCACAGGCGCTCTGGAAGGGGCAGGGCGGAGAAATTTGCAGAGCCCAGCCCAGCAGTATGCCCATCAAATGGGATGGGGGTGGGGGGATGGCGGCTTGGTGCCTGCCTGTAATGTCACAAACCCATGCAGGCTGACTGAAGCAGAAAGGAGACTGGCTAAGGGGCGGTCACAACTTTGCCGCTTCTGCGCCCTTGGGGGCAAGGCAGCAAGGGAATGGGCAGGCGGTAGACATGTCCTCCCAGGGTTTTCTCTATAACATTCAAAGTATATTCTGTACTTCTGTGGCATTACTAGAATATAACAATTTATTAGCCAGATTGCAAAGGATTAATTCTGTGGTCAACACCAAATCTTTAATGTTAAAACCAGTTTAAGCTTTGATCATCTTTAAGTTGGGTATATTTGGCAGCTTTTTCTGAGTGTAATATTTCAAGGATTTAACTGAGAGATAACGTTATGATATCTCAAGGGTCCTGAAGTGACACAAAGATCTACTCTCTCTCCCTAAAAAGAAATATTTTTAACTAAATTAGATTAATTCAATATACTTGAAATTGCATAAGGAAACTGCCAAATAAAAAATTAATAACAGTATTCTATTTAAAATACATATACTTTGAAGGTTATAGAAATTTCAGTCTGCTTCAAAAAAAGAACTTACACAAATTCAGAACCAAGTTCAAACAGGAAACTTTTAGAAGTAGCACATATCCAGTCAGGGACATAGGGCAAGTGTGATAACTCTCTGCGTCTGCCAGTGACACCCTGGTGTTTTACGTTTCATTTATTGGAATTTATAAACTGTTTTCAATGTTCAATATACTGTCTGCTATAAGCCATGTTGCCACATGTTACCCTTTATATACAAACTAGAGGTCCCTCAGCCTGGCCTGCGGGATTGGACCAAAACTGGCCCTCAGGGGTCCTGGATTGGGAGAGGGCACAGGCCAGGCCAAGGGACCCCACTGGTGGACGGGGCCAGGGAGGGATGCGGGAGGTGGGCCAGCCAAGGAGGGGCTGAGGGAGGGCTCTAGGGAGTGTCCAACCCGTCTCACTCAGTCCTGCTGCCAGACCCCAGCAGCAAGTCAACCTGCCAGTCGGAGCATCTGTCCCCTGGTGGTCAGTGCACATCATAGCGAGCAGTTGAGCAGCCTTAGCATATCATTGGCATATTACTCTTTGATTGGTTGAATGGCTGACCAGATGACCAGACACTTAGCATATTAGGCTTTTATTATATAGGATTGTTTGCTGTACTAGAAGATTGTTGTCTAAGAATATTATAAAGTGAAGGTTTTATCGAATTGTATTTTATTTTATTTTTTATTTTTTTAATATATTTTATTGATTTTTTACAGAGAGGAAGGGAGAGAGATAGAGAGTTAGAAACATCGATGAGAGAGAAACATCGATCAGCTGCCTCCTGCACATCTCCCACTGGGGATGTGCCCGCAACCCAGGTACATGCCCTTGACCGGAATCGAACCCGGGACCCCTCAGTCCGCAGGCCGACGCCCTATCCACTGAGCCAAACCGGTTTCGGCATATCGAATTGTATTTTAAACAAATCTATAACCGTGCCACTTTTGAATTTTGTCATATTGGATACCATTGCTTTACTTTGGTACATTTAAGTCTTTAGAAAAACCCATAGAAAGGACTCTGACTTACTCTAAATTGCAGGCTTCTAAGCAGGTCATATCTTTGAACTAAAAGGGGTTTGTAGAACTTCATGGAATTATTAAAAGTATATAGAAGGTGCTCCCCCTTCCAGCATACCTGAGTGAAATATACAGATGAGCACTAGGTATTCAGGGTTAAATTTAAGTTTAAAAAGGGAAAATAAAAATCTCTTCCCCCAATATTCACCATTAGTAAAAACTAAGAGTTAAGCCAGTGAGTAGGCAGTTTACAGTATTAAATAAGGCCAGAAATAGATTCCATCCTTTTTCCAAAAATCAGGCAGAGGATAAATCCTTTAATGATGAGGGCATACAAGGGGTAGGACTGGAGCTGTTTACACTTTCCTGGATACTGGCCGAACCAGGATTCCGGGTACTGTGTATACTCTCTGAAGTCCTCATCCTAGAGTAGACCCCTCGGAAATTCAGTTCAGCAGGTATTTCAAACCATTCAGTTCAGTGAGTACTTCAAAACATTACTGCCAGCTCAGGACCTTTTTAATCACAGACAAGAGGACTGAGAGCAAGACACGGGTTATACACATTTCCCCTATGAGATAAGGGAGGAACCCACAATCTTTGTGTGAGCTCGGGTCATCGAGGTGCGGTGGTAAGTACGGTTAATCCACCCGACAACCTCATCTGAGACCATGTGCAGTAAGGACCACTCATTCCAGACTTATGAGTGAGGTCTTCATTCCATATATACACCCTTGGCCAGGAGAGAAGGCACCTCGCTGGCAAAGGTACCCTTGGTTGGGAGGGGACACGCCCCTGCCCCCACCAAGGGGTGTACACAGTGGATGCAGGACATCCTTTGTGGGTACAAGGATGCTGGTCATCATTATACATTTTCTTTTCTTTCTTCTTTTCTTCTTTCAGATGGGAAGCATGTTCTCTACACCACATAGAGACAGTCCACTAGGATATATCCTCAAAAATTGGGATAAGTTTGACCCCACAAACCTTAAAGGAAAAGTGCCTGATTTTTTTTTTTCTGCACTCAGGCTTAGCCTCAATACCAACTAGAGAATAGTGAAAGCTAGCCCCCAGAGGGAAGTTTTAATTATAACATCATCTTACAATTTGTTAGATTTTTTGTAGGAGAAATAAGAAATGGTTGGAAGTTCCTTATGTCCAGACTTTCTTTACTCTAGGGGACAAGCCAGAGGCAGGAAGGAAACTGTAAAGTTAGTCCCTCACTCTTGAATAACAATCCAAGGTCCACCAAGGGAGAAGGCTGAGGCCATGCCCCTGCCCAAGACTGAGCCAACTTTAATTTGCCTCAAGATAAATGAAGGGTCTGGCCATACTTTAGCTGAGATCCCCTTCTCACCCCGGGACATGAGACAAATTAAAAGTGATTTAGGAAAGTTCTCAGAAGACCCTGACAGATATATTGAGGTCTTCCTAAACCTCATTCAAGTATTTAATCTCTCATATAGAGACATCATGCTCATATTAAACCTGACCTTCTCAGCCACTGAGAACCTAAATATACTAGAAAAAGCAAGAGAATTGGGGAAATGACCATTTTCTTATGCTGGGAGAATAGAGGACTCTGAGGAAAGAAACAGGAATTTCTTAACAGGAAAAGAGGCAGTTCCCCTCGTGGACCCTCAATGGAATCCTGAAAGTGAGAGGTGGAAAATAAAATACTGCCAGTTCTGTATTATAGAAGGCCTCAGACATAGTAAAACAAAGCCTGTTGATTACTCTAAATCAGCGGTTCTCAACCTGTGGGTCGCGACCCCTTTGGCGGTAGAACGACCCTTTCACAGGGGTCACCTAAGACCATCCTGCATATCAGATATTTACATTACGATTCATAACAGTAGCAACATTACAGTTATGAAGTAGCAACGAAAATAATTTTATGGTTGGGTCACAACATGAGGAACTGTATTTAAAAGGCCAGAAGGTTGAGAACCACTGTGAGTCTAAATTAACCACCATTAATCAAGGGACATGAGAAAACCCCTCAGCCTTTTTGGAAGGCTCAGAGAGGCTTTGGTTAAGCATACCTATATTACCCCAGATTCAGAATTGGGACAACTAATTTTAAAGAACAAATTTATCACTCAGGCTATCCCAGACATCAGGAGGTTGCAAGAACTGACTATTGGTCTCAAGAGCACTTTAAAGAATCTCCTGAAAATTACCACCTCTGTGTTCTATAATAGAGAACAAGAGAAGGAAAAGAGAAGAAACAAGAGAGACCAGGCTAAGGCTACATAAATAGAGATCATAGTAGCCGCACTTCGGAAAAGCAGAAGCCCCCAGTCAGAGCCCAGAGGTCAACGGTCAGTCCTGGTCACCTGCTACAACTGTAGACAGGTTGGACTTATGTGCTGGAGTTGCCCCAAGGGGCATGGTGGACTCTGGAAGCCCTGTTCTGCCTGTCAAGGAAACCACTGGAAGTCAGACTGCCCCTGGAGATGGAGGTCCCTTGGGGTGGGGCTGGCAACCAGCTGGACCAACAGGACTGACTGGGCCTGGGGCTCCTCAAAGAATAGCCACCTCCACCCAGGAGCCCCGGGTAAGCCTGACAGTGGGGGGGCAAGGAAATTAATTTCCTCCCCGATGCTGAAGCCACCTTCTCATCCTCAGAGGCTGTAGCCATTACAGGCATGTCTGCGAAGCCAAGAAAGAGATCTTTTTCTCAGCCTTCAGGGACAGCTGGGTGTAAGTTGTTCCTTTCCCATGTCATCCTGATCCTGCTGAAAGCCTCATACCCATATCAGAAACAGTATCCTCTCAACCCTGAGGCTCTGGACTCAATATTCTAATAAGTCATCTATTTTAGAAGTCCAAGATTTATTGAAACCTTGTCATAGTCCTTACAATACTTCCATCTTAGGGGTACAAGAGCCTAATAGAGGGGGAGGACTAGTTCAGGACTTATAACTAGTAAATAAAACAGTAATTCCTATCCAGCCAATTGTCCCTAACCCTTATACTTTACTGCCCAGATTCTGGAGGACACAGAGTGGTTTATAGTACTAGATCTCAAGGATGTCTTTTTCTGTGTACCTCTCCCTCCTAACTCACAGTCCCCATTTGCCTTTAAAGAGATCCTAATAATTTAAGCATTCAGCTAACATGGACAGTACTGCCCAGGATTTTCAGGAATAGCCTTCATTTATTTAGGCAGGCCTTTAAACATCTCCAAAAGGCCCTATTACAGGCACTGGCTTTAAGTCTCCCAACAGGTCAGCAGTATCAAGTCCTAGATCTGTCTGTCTTGAATAAGCCTTGAATGCCAGTACAGGAGAAGGATGAAGCCACATTACCATCAGCTGAATCACCAGATTCCTATTTGTGTGAGCTTCTAGAGCAGCAGTCACCAATATTTCAGACCTCACGAACCACCAGTGGTCTGCAGACCACTGGTTGGTGACCACTGCTCCAAAGGTTTCCTTAAACCAGCGGTCGCCAACCTTTCGGACCTCATGGACCACCAGTGGTCTGCGACTGCTCTAGAGGACCTAAAACTTCTCTTTTAAAGGAATCTTGAAGAGTCAATGAGTGCCAGATAAGTAACATATCTGGTATTTCTGGATAAACAGTGTTTTCATTTTTTAATAATTCTTATTCTGTCTTTTTATAAATGTCACCTGAACCCTAGGATCTTAGTGTATAGGACAATTTATGCTGCCACTACCACCAACCAGACCAGAACCACTTCTCAAGCCTCTACAGAGTTTATTCACAGAGAACCCCTCGATTGAGCAGGGCAAAGTCTGTGCCATGAATAACACTTCTTACTGCAAGCAGCTTAGCTAAAAAGAAGGCCTCATAGCCTCTTGCCCCAGAAGTCTGGGCACCAATTAAAGATATAATGCCATTCCCATTAACTATCTGCCCTCACAGACCTTGGTTTATACTATTGTTTTTTTTTGTTGTTGTTGTTTTACTCATCTTTAACTACTGCCTGTTTAACCTTTGGTATGTTTCATATCCTTCCATGTACAAGCCCTAAAGCTATAACTGGTCCTCCAAATGGAGCAGATGAAATTGAAGCAGTAATCAAAAAACTTCAAGCAAAACAAAAGCCCTGGGCTAGACTGCTTCACAGGGGAGTTTTACCAAACATTCAAGCAAGAACTAAAACCTACCCTCCTCAGACAATTCCAAAAAATTCAAAGGAAAGGAACACTTCTAAACTCTTTCTATGAATCCAGCATTACCCTAATCCAAAAACCAGATAATGACACTACAAAGAAATAGAACTATAGGCCAATATCCCTAATGAACACAGATGCTAAAATCCTCAACAAAATTCCAGCAAATCAGATTCAGCACTACATTAGAAAGATCATACACCATGACCAAGTGGGATTTATTTCAGGGATGCAAGGTTGCTATAATATCTGCAAATCAATAAATGTGATATATCACATAAATTGAGAGATAAAAATCACATAATCATGTCACTTGATACAGAAAAAAGCATTTGACAAAATATAAGACCCTTGATAAAAACTCTCAGCAAAGTGGGAATAGAGAGATCATACCTTAACATAATAAGAGTCTTATATAACAAACCTACAGCCAACAACATACTTAATGAGCAATAACTAAAACCATTTCCCCTAAGATTAGGAACAAGACAGGGATGCCCACTTTCACCACTGTTGTTCGACAGAGTACTAAAGTCTCCATCAAAAAGCTACTAGACTTAATAAATTAATTTGGCAATGTAGCAGGATACAAAATTAGCACCCAAAAATCTATGGCTTTTTTATACATCAATAATGAACTCACAGAAAGAGAAACTAAAATAACAATCCTATTTACCATGGCAACAAAAAAATAAAGATACCTAGGAATAAACTTAACTAAGGAGGTAAAAGGCCTGCACCCAGAAAATTACAGGACATTGAGAAAAGAGGAAGACATAAACCAATGGAAGAACATACCGTGTTCATGGAAAGGTAGAATCAACATCATTAAAATGTCCATACTACCCAAAGCAATCTATAGATTCAATGCAATCCCCATTAACATACCAATGGCATATTTCACAGACCTAGAACAAACGCTTCAAAAATTCTTCCGGAATAAAAAAAGACTCCAAATAGCCACAGCAATCCTGAGAGAGAACGAAGTTAGAGGGATCATAATACCAGATATCAAGCTATATTACAAAGCCATTGTTCTCAAAACAAGAACAGACATATAGACCAATGGAACAGAACAGAGAACCCAGAAATCGACCCAAGCCATTATGCTAAATTAATTTGACAAAGGAGGCAAGAGCACACAATGGAGTCAAGACAGTCTCTTCAATAAATGGTGTTGGGAAAATTGGACAGACACTTGCAAAAAAATGAAACTAGACCATCAACTTAAACCATACACAAGAATAAACTCAAAATGGATAAAGGACTTAAATGTAAGACAGGAAACCATAAAAATCTTAGAAGAATCCATAGGCAGCAAAACATCAGACATATGTCATAGCAATATCTTTACTGATACAGCTCCTAGGGCAATGGAAACTAAGGAGAAAATAAACAAATGGGACTACATCAAAATAAAAACTTATGCACAGCAAAAGAAACCATCAGCAAACAACAAGAGAGCCCATGGCATGTGAGAACATATTTGCCAATGTTATAGCAGATAAGGGTTTAATCTCCAAAATTTCTAGGGAACTCATACAACTTAACAAAAGGAAGATAAACAATCCAATAAAAAAAATGGGCAAAGGACTTAAATAGACACTTTTCGAAAGAGGACATACAGAAGGCCAATAGACATATGAAAACACTAGAGGCCCCATGCATGAAATTTGTGCAAGAGTAAGGCCTTCCTTCCCCCAGCTGCCAGCATCTTCTTCCCTCTGGCACCCGGGACTTGGACATCGCTCTGACCCTGGTTTCGCCTGGAAGGATGTCCGGCCTAATTAGCATATTATGATTTTATTATTACAGATGCTCAAAGTCACTAATCATCCGAGAGATGCAAATCAAAGTGATAATGAGGTATCATCTCACATCTGTCAGAAAGGCTATCATCAACAAATCAACAAATGACAAGTGCTGGCGAGGATGTGGAGAAAAGGAACCCTTGCACACTACTGGTGGCACTGCAGACTGGTGCAGCCACTGTGTTAAACAGTACGGAGTTTCCTCAAAAAATTAAAAATGGAACTCCCATTTGACCCAGTAATCCCACTTCTAAGAATATATCCCAATAAACCAGAAACACCAATCAGAAAGGATATATGCACCCCTATGTTCATAGCAGCACAATTCACCATAGCTAAGATTTGGAAACAGCCTAAGCGCTCATCAACAGATGAGTGGATTAAAAAACTGTGTTACATCTACACAATGGTATACTAGGTTGCATGTAAAAAAGAAATAACTCTTACCATTTGCAAGAGCATGGATGGACCTGGAGAGCATTATGCTAAGTGAAATAAGCCAGTCAGAGAAAGATAAATATTACACAAACTCACTCATTTGTGGAATCTAATGATCAACATAAACTGATGAACCAAAATAGATCCAGAGACATAGAAGCATTGAACAGATCATCAAACCTCAGAAGGAAGGCAGGGGAAGGTGGGAGGGGTTGGGGGTAAGAGATCAACCAAAGGACTTGTACACATGCATATGAACATAACCAATGGACACACACACTAGGGGGGTGAGGGCTTGTGCAGGGGGGTGGGAGTGGCCACGGGAGGTCAAAGGAGGTGGGGGAAAGAACATATGTAATACTTTAGACAATAAAGAATTAAAGACAAAGAAGAAGAACTCATGGGCAGCTTTCTCCCAGACAAAAGTGTTTGCAGAGATCATTCTTTCTATGCTGAAATCTGCCTCACCAAGAACTGACTGGCAGGCACCATATTTACATCTCCATAAACCTGGCTCACACTGTTCACCCCCCACTGGTGATTCCCTGTGACCCCGCCACACCCAATTTGCAGCCCCACATATGCTGTTTGCAGAGTCTTTTCCATATGAATGGCCTGTCCTGGCTCAGGCTTCAGACTTTCCTATAATCTCTCAAAGAAGTAGCAGCTGGACTCAGCATACCGATACCATTCAATAAGTAGCCCCTGGCCTGGCAATAGTAGCAGCCTGACTTGCTTCACAGTTTGGCCTCTCTTGGTCACCTACAAGCCCAACACAAGTAGCAGCCATCTGCAGATTGCTCTGTAGCTTGTGCTGGGTGGCTGTAGGCAGGGCACAGGCAGTGGCTGACTTTTCAATCCCTGGAGGCCCCAGAACCAGTGCACCTGATGGACAGCTGTAGACCATGCCAAATTACAACTCTATACATCCATGATCAACACACTCAAGGGGCAGATTCAGTGAGTACCAAAGCCCCTCTGAAGCAAGTCCTGTTCCACAGGGATATCTCCTGCACAGAAACTCTTCCACTGTAGTCAAAGCTGGTCCTCACAGCCAATTGGCCTGGAGGTCAATTCCTCCCAGTGATGCCAACAGCAATCAAGGCTCAACAACAATAAGACTCTGCACTCAGCCCACACAAGGGTGCACTTAGAGTTCCCAGCTCAGGACACTGGGGAAGCTGAGCCACTGGGTCATACAGGAAACCTATTAGAAAAGGCCACTCTACCAACTCCAGGAGACATGGCAGCTCTACCTAATACATAGAAACTAACACAGGGAAGCAGCCAAAATGCAGAGACAAAGAAATATGTTGCATATGAAAGAACAGAAGAAATCTCCAGAAAAGGAACTAAATGAAGTGAAAGCAAGCAAACTACTAGATAGAGAATTCAAAACAATGGTTATAAGGATGCTCAGGGATCTTAATGAGAGCTTCAAGGGACTTAGTGAGAATTTCAAGGATCTTAGTGAGAATTTCAAGAAAATTAGTGACGACATCAAAGACATAAAAAAGAACCAGTCTGAAATTAAGCATACACTAACTGAAATAAAGAATAATTTACTGGGATTCAACAGTAGAGTAGAGGGTTCTGAGAATCAAATCATTGATTTGGAATATAAGGAAGCAAAAACACCCAATCAGAAGAGCAAAAAGAATCCAAAAATATGAAGATAGCATAAGGAGCCTTGGGGACAACTTCTAGCTTATTAACATTCATATCATGGGGGTCCCAGAAGGAGAAGAAAAAGAGCAAGATATGGAAAACCTATTTGAAAAAATAATGACAGAAAACTTTCCCTACTTAGTGAAAGAAATAGACTTACAAGTCCAGGAAGCACAGAGAGTCCAAAACAAGAGGAACCCAAAGAGGCCCGCACCAAGACACATCATAATTAAAATGCCAAGGGCTAAAGACTAAAAGAATCTTAAAAGCATCAAGAAAAATGAAGTTAGTTACCTACAGGGAGCACCATAGGACTGTCAGCTGATGTCTCAATAGATACTTTGTAGGCCATGTTAGAAATAAGTCAAGCCCCCTAAATCAGGGATCCTGGTAGAACACAAAGCATACTTGATAGCCAGGCAGCAAGGCAAATTCTTCACTTCTGCAGAAGGGTACATACCAGCACAGTCTGGCAGCACATACACTGGGCGCTGAGCTGGCAGTTTTCTCAGGCTTTTATTCCTAATGCACGTGATCTGTCTCTCACTCTTGAGAGCTTCGGCTCACACTCTTGCACGATTGCCTAATTTAAAGTAAGTGGTTGACCTTTGCCATTTCAAAATGGAAGCCCTCAGGGGAGCTGCAATTTATGTGAACCAAAATGGCGGCTGCCTAAGCTCCATTCTTTGACAGAAAAAATTACTTGCTTATTCTCACAGGCCAGAAGGGAGTAGTCAAGAAATATTCAAAGTGATGAATAGCATGAACCTACAACCAAGATTACCCAGCAAAGCTATCATTCAGAATTGAAGGTCAGATAAAGAGCTTCACAGACAAGAAAAAGTTAAAGGGGTTCATCACCACCAAACGAGTATTACATAGAATGTTGAAGGATATTCTTTAAGAAGAGGAAATATATATAATACATATATACAACAAATACATATCTATCAACATTTGAATCTAAAAATCAAAATAAACAAAGAATCCAATGAAGAAAATTAACTGATGAATAAAATAGAACCAGAGGCATAAAAACATGGAACAGACTGACAAATCTCAGGGATAGTGGAATGGGGGACAGAAAGAGATTAACCAAAGAATTTATGTGCATATATGCATATCTATGGACACAAACAATAAGGTGATGAAGCCCTGGGGCAGGGCAGGTACCGGTTGGAGGGGTACAATGTGGGAAAAAAAGAAGACATCTGTAATACTCTCACAATAAAAATTTAAAATAAATTAATTCATAAAATTACATTTTTAAAGTCAACTTGACAGTATTTCTAAATTTAAAATACAAATATCTTCTGCACTAATTTTTTTGTGTAGGAATACAGTAATACATGTATAAGGATGTATGTATACAGTAATTTATTATAGTATCCATCCATTTGGAATAATATCCAAATATACTAATAATAAGTAGTATCCATCCATTTGGAATAATATCCTATTAATAATGAAAAAATATGAAAAGTGATATGAAACCAACTCTTAAGTTATATTAATTTGTAAAAGAAAGATACAGAACTGTATGGCAAGTGTGAGTAAAAAAAAAATTGGAGCTACATACAAACACATGTTAGATCTGCATGGATAAAAAGCATAAAAACTGGCAAAATAAATTGCCTCTGAAGAGTACTGGCAAACTGAGGAACTAGGAGGCTGATGTGAAATGGAAATTCACTTTCCAATACTGTTGAGATATTTTTTAAACCATCTCCACTATTAGTTGAATTTTTTCAAAACAAAGTCCTTTTTCACAACAAGTTTGTCACCAGAACACAGTTGTCATGAAAATCACTACTAAATCAAAGCCAAAATGGGAAAGGAAAAGACTCATATCAACATCATTGTCAATGACAAATAGATTCCTGCAAATCTACCACTACTGGCCATCTGATCTACAAATATGGTGGGATTGACAAAAGAACCATCGAAAAATTTGAGAAAGAAGCTGCTGAGATGGGGAAGGGCTCCTTCAATTATGTCTGGGTCTTGGATAAACGGAAAGCTGAACATTAGTGTGGTATCACCAATGATATCTCCCTGGAAATTTGAGACCAGCAAATATTATATGGTCATCACGGATGCCCCAGGACACAGAGACTTTGTCAAAAACATTGATTACAGGTACATCTCAGGCTGACTGTGCCGTCCTGATTGTTGCTGCTGGTGTTGGTGCATTTGAGGCAGGTATCTCCAAGAATGGACAGACCCATGAACACGTCCTCTGGCTTACACTCTGGGTGTGAAACAACTAATTATTGGTGTTAATAAAATTGGTTCCACTGAGCTGTTCTACAGCTAGAAGGGATACAAGAAAATTGTTAAAGAAGTCAGCACCTACCTTAGGAAAATTATCTAAACCCTAACACAGTAACATTTGTGCCCATGTCTGATTAGAAGGGCAACAACATGCCAGAGCCAAGTGCTAACATGCCTTGCTTCAAGGGACGGAAAGTCCCCCGTAAAGATGACAATGCCAGTGGAACCACACAACTTGAAATACTGGATTGCAACCTGCCATTAACTCGCCAAGTGATAAGCCGTGTTTGCCCCTCCAGGATGTCTACAAAATTGGTGGTATGAGTACTGTCCCTGTAGGCACAGTGGAGACTGGTGTTCGGAAACCTGGCATGGTGGTGACTATGCTCCAGCCAGTGTTACAATTGAAGTGATGTCTGTTGAAGGCCACCATGAAGCTTTGAGTGAAGCTTTTCCTGGGGACAGTGTGAGCTTCAATGTCAAGAACATATCTGTCAAGGAAGTTCATCGTGACAATGTGGCTGGTGACTGCAAAAATGACCCACCAGTGGAAGCAACTGGTTTCACAACTCAGGTGATTGTTCTGAACCATCCAGGCTAAATCAGTGCTGGCTAAACACCTGTGCTGGATTGTCACACAGCTCGTGTTGCTTGCAAATTTGTTGAGCCAAAGGAGAAGATTGATGGTCATTCTGGGAAAAAGCTGGAAAATGGCCCTAAGTTTTTGAAATCTAGTGATGTTGCAATCAATATGGTTCCTGGCAAGCCCATGTGTGTTGAGAGCTTCTCTGACTGTCCTCTGGGCCATTTTGCTATTCTTCCACTCCCTGAGTTCATACATTACTTCCTCTGGGAAGTTTCCAGAGCAACCACGCCCCTTGCTACATGCTGCCCTAGCTCTCTCTACATGTCCTTCATAGCACTTACTGAGGTTCAGATTACATATTCGATCAATGTGCCTCATATATAAGGCCCGAAAAGGCAGAACCTATGTCTGTCGCCCTCACTGTCCATAACACATACATAGTGCCTAAAGATGAATTCTGTGGTCTGAGGGAGTAGTGCCTCATAAAGTACCCTAGGGGTTGTGAATAGAGAACACTTCTTTTTTAAATCCTCACCTGAAGATATGTTTTGGGGGTTGTTTGTTTTTTATTATTGACTTTAGAGAGAGAGAGAGAGAGAAAAAGAGAGAGAGAGAGAGAGAGAGAGAGAGAGAGAGAGAGAGAGAGATGAGAAAGAAACATAGATTGGTTGCCTCCCGTATGTGCCCTGACTGGTGATCAAAACCACAACCTAGGTAGGTGTCCTGACTGGAATCAAACCCACAACCCTTTTGGTGTACAGGACGATGCTCCAACTAACTGAGCCACCTGGCCAGGGCTAGAAAGAACACTTTTAAGGTGTTCATGTGGGAAAGAATGTAGATACATGAGAAATGCATAAGCAATTTTAGTAAGGCCAAAGTGAATAAGGCCTTGTGTACACAGACACACAGACCCCATATGTCATTAAGTTTTTTGCATAGTTTATCCTTTAGTCTATCAAAAGTGCAAATAAAATTAAAAAATACATAGCCCCATCATATCCAATGCATCCAATAACAAATAAACAAAATTTATAACAAGCATCTCACATAGGGGCTACCAGGCACCTAGTACATGGGTATTTGATGACATGCCCACTCCCATAAAAACACTGTATTGCCATTGATTTATGACACTTTTAAAAAATTTGATAACAGCTAACTATTACCCATGGCTCAGCTAACTAACTAAAACAGACTGGCACTGAACAGAACCTGGAAGAAAGTCTAAACACTGAGTAAAACCCGTTGAACCATGGCTGTAATTGCCGGTTTGGGTTGCACATTCCATTCTCTGGTTTGTGCTGATCATACCTCCTAAGTGGAAATAAAAACAGCAAAGGGTGTATTTTACTCAGTTGCATAATAAAACCTCACAGTTCCCATTAAAGAAAACAATCTCTGTGGCATTACTTTCATAGACTGTCTCCTGTCGCTCAGCCAGCAAGAATTAAACTCAATCTGGGCACATTTCTCGAGATTTTGAGTTCCAGTACAAGTTTCCAAATAATGTTATTAATGATGAGTCAGTTCAGAATGCACTGTGGTACAGACCACATAGAAATTTAACCACGAGAAAGAACTGAAGCTAGAAAGCAGCCTAGTGTAGCTGACAGAGTTGAAGATAGATCTGTAGTAAAAGTATCTTCTGACTTGCCATACTAATGCCCTCAACCTATTGCTCACTCTTTTATCCTGAAATAAAAACTAACCCTGAATTCATTTTTTGTTGTTAATATTATGGCTTAGTCAAAGTTTATACAAATAGACTTTTCTCTTAAAATCTTTAAAAAAATTAACCCCCCCCCCAAAAAAAATTTAATAGTCTTTTTAAGTTACAGTTCTTAACTTTGAGTTGTCTTTTCCATTAATAATCTCCTTAATTTATTTTTTCTAGGATTAAATGGCTGAAACATTTCAAAATCATGTATTTTCCAATATTTTATATATTTGCGATGTGTTTCTTCTAAAGTAGTGCCTGACTTTCTCTTCCTTTAAAAATATTTGTTGGGAATATGTCTTTGTCCTACTATAGCCAAATTCATTTTTCTTATGGTTTTTCTATTTCTACATATGTGCAAACAATTGTGAAATAGTCCAATAACCTAAAATTCTAAGCAACATAATAAACAAAAGAAAAAACCCCCAACAATTCACTGTGCATAAATGGTGGTAGCAGCCTCCAGCTCCCTCACAGAAAGACATCATACCATTGGATCATTTTATATTCCAAGTGTTACACTTTAGGTTAATCGATAAAATGTTGACAGAGTATTTAAACTTCTGACCAATTCATTGATGGACTCAAAGTAGTTAAGTGCTAGTAATCTAAAACAAAATTCTAATTTCTCCAAGTATATCTCTGAGCAATATCTGTTAATATAAGACACATTTCTCTGTGATTCTTTTTACTTAAATATACACTACATATTGCTATACTCAAACTTTAAATTAATGTTTGATTATTTCCTAATAGTTATGCTCTCAAAGCACTGTATTTTAGAATGCATAGACTATTCCGCAGTAAAGATAATAGTGTGTGTTCATTAAGAGTCTTTAACATGTGCACAGCATTGTTTTTAAGTGCTTTGTTGCAAAAGACAGTTCTGCATGGGTCTCCTATGCTACTACTAGAGGCCCAGTGCACGAATTCATGTACAGATGAGGTCCCTTGGCCTGGCTGGCGATTGGGGCCCATTGGGGGGGCTGGCCTGCAGCGGGGAGGGACCGCAGGAGGTTGGCCCCAGCAGCAAGCTAACCAACAGCCAATTCCACGAGGAATAAGGCTCCCCCCTCCCTCCTGCCTGGGTCCAGGATGTGGGTGAACCAGATTTGGGGCTGTCAGAGCCCCAGCAGCAAGCTAAGGCATGGTCGATTCTACGAGGAATTGGGCTCTCTCCTCCTTCCTGTCTGGGTCCAGGGTGCGGGTGAATCAGATTTGGGGCTGTCAGGGTCTCAGCAGCTAGGTCTGGGTCAGTGCACATCATAGCTACTGGCCAGTTGTCTGGTTGTTCCAGTCATTCAGTCATAACGGTTGCTTAGGCTTTTATATATATAGATATGATTTGCTAAGTATGCCAATAATGCAATGCCTTATTAGCCCTTTATTCAAGCCACTTCTTAGGGTTGTCTATTGGAGCAAGTGACCCTGAGGAATAAGGTAATGTCTCCCATTGGGGCCATTGAAGAGTTAGATTCCCTAACTTTAGTGTTCCTTGGATGCAACACAACCCCACTGTGTGCACAGCATCTATATGGACCCTCGGCATTTCCCTCTGGGTCTGTGGAGACAGAGAACTGATGCAAACCTGATGCTCATGCTGCCTGCTGCACCATCAATAGAGAAGTCTTTTGTGTCTGATCCAGGAATCTTATGTGCTCTTCCAACATTCATGAAATAATTGTTATGTAACTTATTAGCTTTTAATTAGGGTAAAATCAAATTCCAGCCCCGTGTGTGTGTGTGTGTGTGTGTGTGTGTGTGTGTGTGTGTGTGTAATTTAGAGCATGGTGCCTTGCAACTGATAATAAGTACTAGTTAAGGAGCTATCTTTAGTCTCTGATAAAACTACTTTTAGTAGTAAAAACAACATAAAAGTTTTAAGGGTTTTTTTCTAATAATATTTGGCTCATACTAAGACATTCAAATTTTAAAAATCTTGGTTTTGACCACCTAACAGCAGATTTAATATTTTCCCACTTTATAAACAAATTATAAGAAAATTTACTGAGCTATTTTATGTTTTCTAATGCATCATTCCAATATACTTTTTGCATTAGTTGAATATTCTGACATTTTAAGGGTGAGAAATTTGTATTTTCATCATGGTTTCCCACTCGGCACCACATGATGGCCACCACAGGGTAGATTCTCATTACATCTGTTCTGGCCTTCTCTCTAGTCTCCGCCTCTCTCCAGTCCATTCTGCTACCAGATGAATCTTCCTAATCTTACCTTCTCTACACTGTGACTCTGCTAAAAAAACTTTCAATGACTCCCCACTGACCATAATATAAATCAGAACTCCTTGGGTACCTGGCGCTCAAATTCAAATTGAACCCTAATATATCTAAAGACATCTACTTCCTACATTTTCTACATGAAAACATTACCTCAGTCAAATTGATCTGCTCCCTATCTCACACATATACCTTGCATTTCTCATGGGATGGAGCACACTTCCTTTTCTATATATCTAAATATTACCCATTCTTCAAGAGTGAAACCTGAGGTATCTCTGCCATGTAGCATTTTTTAATACCCTGGTCAGGAATATTGCCTTCATCTTATTTTTTTTCCTGTGGTGCCATGATAAATTTCCCTTTCATGTCATCTTTCTTTATTTGAGGCATGATTGTGATGTATATTAAAATGCTTGCACGCCACTGAATGTCATCCTTGAAGGTCACCCTCAGGGACAATTCCAATGATATTCACATTGCTTAACATGTTTCATGGGCTCTTCTTTGGAACCACAGCCCCAGCTATGTTAGGAAGTCAGCCACTTTATTTTACAATCTCTTCTGCTTTTTTATAAAAGGGAAAAATAAATTATCAACCTTATTTTCCATCTTATTTCCCCAAATCAGCTTGCAATAATTTGGTGTGTTTTTTCTTTAAGGGAAAAAGTTGGCTATTATTGAGAACATTTAAAAACATGCATTATAAGTTCTAAAAGTATACATTCCTTGGCATGACTAAAAAGACAACCCTTCCTTTAGATTAAATGATAAAACAATAACTAGAGGCAGGTCTAGAGCCATGTACTTTAGTAATTGGAAGTTCAAATCTCCCTGGAGGGCCCAGAAGGGTTCATTTGCATTACTTTGCCAATGGCTTAGGCAGTGGTTTTCCCATGGAAAAAAATATTTTTCTAACTGGCATGACATGAAAAGGTAAAATATTTTGTAGTATTTCAGAAATTGTGCAATTATAGGAGGACACACTCTGCTCCCTGAAGTTGCAGACAACTTCTTCTGTGGCCAAAAGAGTAGTGGAGATTTGTACTATGGAAGGATTTACCATTAATTTCCTCAGTGTTCCTGTCATTTCCAAAGGCTACGCAAGGGCTTTGTGGTACATCTGTGTACTTATGTATGTAAGGCCACTGTCAAGTACATCTTCAAACAGAAAATTAGTGACGATACATCTGCATTAAATAAAACCTAACTTCATTGTCTTTCAGAAGGGCTGTGGGAAGATAATGTTTCTACTGCAATTTCCATTTGGTTCCATTTTGTGGAAACTGGGTCCCTTCCAGCTTTTAAATGATCTCAAACTCTATGGAAGCCAAAAATACAATAAGCTAAGACTTTTAGCAAGAGCTTGCTGTACTTTCCATAAAATTTTACTGGATAAAACCTAGCAAACATGACTATGTTGTATATCTGAAACTAATATTGTATGTCAACTGTTAGTAAAAAAATTTTTTAAATCTAGCAAAACTTCTATTTGATTACTTCATATTGTTCTAAAGAAAATATTAATTTTATACATAATTTCTTTTTAATTTATTTAAACAACTATAGCCCTAACTGGTTTGGCTCAGTGGATAGAGCAATGGCCTGCAGACTGGGGGATCTCAGGTTTGATTCCAGTCAAGGGCATGTACCTTGGTTGCAGGCACATCCCCAGTGGGAAGTGTGCAGGAGGCAGCTGATCGATGTTTCTCGCTCATTGATGTTTCTAACTCTCTATCCCTCTCCCTTCTTCTCTGTAAAAAGTCAATAAAATATATTTTTAAAAAACAACTATAGAAAGAGCTTTAATGAAAGGTTTTGTTATGATTCCTGCATCTCATGTTTTCAATATTATTGATATGAATACATTGTAATAAAACTTAGAAATAATTTTAAAATCATTAAGGAAAGCTCATACTTTTGCATTTGTTTTATTTTCACATGTTTTTATTGAGAGCATGCAGTGTCACTCTCTGCCTCCTTATCCTACTTTATTTCTTCATTTGACCTACATAATATTATATTATATTTAATTTTATTATATATCCTTTTAGTAGTTCATCTGTTTATAGTTGGTCTGTCTCTTTTTTTCTTCTTTTTTGTCTGTCTCTTTCTTACTAGGATGTAAGTTCCATGATGGCAGGATGTTTTTCTTCCTCACCATGATATTCCTAGCACTGAGAGCAACACATGTAGGTCCCCAGTAAATATTTACTAAATGCTTAGATGATTTGCTTAAATTCCAGCAAGTCCTGATCGACATAAAGTTGTACACCATCTGAGAAACTGGGTTATAATCTTGTAAGAAAGATTCAAAACCGAGTGTCCCTGAAATTATACAGAAACATTTGTGTATATGTATTTCATAATTTTCATAAGACTCTCAGAATGGCATGTAACCCCCGAGAACAGAGGGTTAAAGCTATGGGGCGGGGGAAGAAGAGCAAGTATTAGCTATGTCAGGAAACATCTGGAATTGAGACATGAGGGAGAACCAGCCAACGGGGCTGAAGGACACAGAAGAGAGCACTGTTGTGCATCCTTCTGAGTACTCCCCAGTGACTTTTTTTCCTGGATATTTGAGACCAAATCAGGAAACACCATCATGTTAGACACATTAGAACATAATTTTATATGCTCAGATAAATTCCCTTCATTTATCTGTCTTTGATACATGCATCTAACAAACATTAAAAATATCTGCTACATTATGAAGCCCCAAATCCTTAACTTTCAGAGTCTTAAAATTAGTTTACATGAACTCTTTATTTCACACCACACTATAATTCATTTAGTGTTTTCTGGGATTTCTGATCTACGTCTTTAAAGGCTGAAATTTGTTTTGGCCAATGTGCTACTGCAGGAGTCTTGGCAAATGTTAACAGGAAAAATGATTAATAAAATGTCAGTTTGAAACAAATTTATAATATTATACAAGCAATAAAAACAAAAATCTGATTTGACACCAAGAAGACAAATTATCCATTCAAGCACTTTCTTTTGAAGCAAAGTAAAGTATCATCTTTACCTTAGTCCAGATGAAAATTTACACATTTTCAACAAGAATACAACTTTCATATTGGTTCATAAAACAAAATGATGTAAATCCAAAGAAACCACAAAAACAGTATGGCTTTCATAGGTGAATTCCTTAATTGTGGCTTAGGAGAAAATTCTGACCTGAATCCCAGAATGTGAGTCTGATTATGGGTCTGGAGGTCCTTGACTGCAGGAATCATATTTCATTCATCTTTTTATAATCTCAGTGTCTAGGACATAGAGGGGTGCCATGGATGTTGAATTAATGAATAAAAACCTATATGTCATGAGCTTTTAAAATCTAACATGCTTGTTAAAGCTAATTCCCTCAACTATTTTTCTTACTAAAACAAATGCTGTAAAACAGGATGCAGAGTGGGACTTGTATGTATGTTGATACTTTTTCCCTTCCCAATGAATTGATATTATTTTAATTCAGTTAACCATCTCTACATTAAAATAACCTGAGTGCACACTAAATCCATGCTCAGAGAAGAATAGGGCTGATTTATTCAAGTGTTATCTCATTCCTTTTGCCAACAGTTTCACTAGATTTGCTTCTTTTTTTCTTGTTTGATTTTTCCTCTCCCTTATACTGTTGTTTCATTGGATATTTGGGCTAATAAAAGAAGCCCCTCAACTCATTTTTAAAGAATAAAAATAGCTTTTATTTTATTTGTTGCCTATATGTAGGACAGCCTTCATGCTTGGTTGATTAAACACTTCAATTAGTGTCATCAAGGACCCATATATTTTGTGTCTGTCCACAGGGAAATCAACAGTGTCAACAACACATCAGAGGTAATTATAAACGCAATATGCAAACATGACAATTTCAAGGAGAGATAAATGACATATAATTTGTATTCTTCTCTCTTTCTTTCTACATTTTTAATAAAATATTTATTTAGGAACAAAAATGTATAATAGCTATTAGGTGTATACTTTCTAGAAGCCAATGAAAATATCTGTTTTTAATGGAAGGCAGATTCAATTTTATGAGACAATTTATTGAATTGTTATTTGTTCAATTTATATTTTAGAAATATATTTTAGGAACAACATTTTTATTAATCAATATAAATAATGGCTATATTGTACAAATATCATTTAATAATAACTGAAATATAAAGATTTGAGAATAGCTATAAATTTGGTCATAAATGATTTTAGATAACCTTTTAGGCCTTCATTATTATTTCTCACACTAGGAGTCTTGATCTTCAACATGTACTGGGAAGGATTTTTTTTCTTGTAGTAAGAACAAAAAATGTAAAGTTTAGATCCATTACTGTTGAAGGCAACAGAAATCTTTGGGATGTGAATAAAGGAATTTAAGTCATTCTCCTACTGAGAACTCCAATGCTCATTCATTAATCTCCTTTTGTCTTAGACACCAAAAAACACAATGAAACAACAGTCCTCAAGACACTGTTTAGCAATGACAATAAGGACAAAAAGAAATACTACAGAGTTTTTAAAAAATGTTTTTTCTCTCTGTTTTTCTTTTCTGATGAAGATTATTATAGATTATGAGTACATAGAGGCTTGTGGGATGAACAGAGAACATGAGAACCACTGATTTCTGTTGAAGTAGTTGGGTCTCAGCTGAATGAGGTTTCTGATCTACCACATTACATCACTCAGTAAATATAAATTATATCAATTTTTTGTGGCAGACTTCTTTTGTCCACATTTCAACACAGAAACATATGAAATGTGAGTTAAATGTTTGATTTAACCTAAATGTGTAATAATAGTCCACTTAAGTGTACTGGAAGACACATGAACATTCATACAAATATATAAACTATATTTTGTTTTTCTTTTTCACAAATCTGTTTCTACCCAAACCAAGAATTTCTGATATAATAAAGACTTTCTCTCTCCCCCTCTGTTTTATTCTCTTTCTCTCTCAAAACAAATCTGCTGGAGTTGCTGTGGGCATGAGGCACAGGCGGCATGGGCGTCCTTCCATGGCACATACTCACTGAATGTTTATAGACTGGCTGATCCGGCAGGGTTTTCAACTGCACATGTTTTTTTATACTTTCTTTTTTTTAATGTTTTTTACAAAAATATTTTATACAAGCAACATATAGATTTCTATAATCACTCAATGTGATACAGTATAAATATGCTATAGTTTGTTTGTTATGAACAGATATACAGCAGTTATGGCCGTTGTGTGTAACTTCTAAGTACTGTAGTCTCTGGGTGTTGGGGGTGGCAGGGGCGGGGTGCAGTGCATTTCCATCTGGTAAACTCTTCATAGTTCTCAGTTCTGTATCGCTCAGTAAACATTTCTCTTACTTAAAAAAAGAAAGAAAGAGGGAGGCCCAGGCCACTGGCCAGCAATACTGTGGCAGGAGTGTGGTCAGCCAGCGATCGCCCCGCAGAGGAAGGCCCAGGCCAGCCATCACACCCCACGCCTGCTGCCTGCAGAGGGAGGTGACCCGTGGCAGGGGAAGGGGAGGGGGGGCAGTGCTGCACAGATGGCAAACAGTGGCAGTGGCGGGGGCAGGGCCAGCTGCCTGCAACCAGGGGAAGGAAAACCCTGATAGGCCCTGATCTCAGGCCAGGCCTAGGAACCCTACTTGAATGGTCCGGGATTGTGAGAGGGTGCAGGCCGAGCTAAGGGACCCCCTTGAGTGCACGAATTTTCATGCACCAGGCCTCTAGTTAAAGATACAACAGTGTCTTAGAACCCAAGATTGCTGGGATACACTTTTTCTATTCTTACACCAACACTGAGGGGAAAATGAAGTATTGTACTAACCCCTCTCCTGTCTTGAGGTTCTGTAACTAAAAGGAGGTGAATATTTTAAACGAACACTGTATGTGCTTGAATGCCAGCTTACTACATAAGAGTAAAGCCATGGTTTGTAGAGACAGGGGAATTTGCCATGAGTCTTCCCGAAGGAGATATATTAAAATCATGACTCAAGCATCTTATGTCCCCTAGCCAAACACTTTCTAGGAGTGTCCCAGATCCCACTTAAAGCCCTAACAAGAGGATTTTAATATCAGTTATTTAATTCTGAGAGAACTGAGGTCATTGTTTTGTTGCCATAATAGAAGGATGGTGGTTTGCACAGTGTCTGGAAAAAAGGGAAGAATGTGACCATGTGTTTTCAAGCTCTGCCCACGAGAGAACATGTCTATGACTGTTTTTT
This sequence comes from Myotis brandtii, assembly GCF_000412655.1. Taxonomy (NCBI): domain Eukaryota; kingdom Metazoa; phylum Chordata; class Mammalia; order Chiroptera; family Vespertilionidae; genus Myotis; species Myotis brandtii. Next base: position 3,228,373 of record NW_005356635.1, read on the forward strand.
TTTTTTTTTTTACCTAAAAATATGCTTAGAGAGAAGGAGGATTCATTATAGGCATGCTTACATTGAAGAAGAGAAAAGTGCTTCCTTTACTCCATTGTTTCTGTGCCACTTAGCCAGTTAATCATTTCGATGTCCAAGGGCATAGGTAACCTAAGATTGAGGCCCAGAAGAAAACAGTTTTGTTTTAAAATGAACCTGCAATTTGTTTTAATCAGTTATGGTAAAAAGACAGACACAGAAATGACTGTCAGGAAGGAAGAATTCTCCCACTCCAGATCCCAAGAACAGGAGCATGGCACACACAAAGAGGGCCGCATGGAGAGGCACCACTGTTGATCAGGGAAGAAGAAGCAGGAAAAAGCAGTGCAAGATCTTTGTTGTGGTTTTTTTGGGAAGGACTAGATAAGTCTGGGTAAGGAAGTCTAAGCAGGTTTAAGATTGTCTGGTTTGAATAATTTCAGCAGGCTCTGGCTGTAAGGGCTGGCCCTGGCCCTGAGTGATTAGGGCAGGGGAATGGTGACCTGGAATGCAAGACCCTGTTAGAGGGGAGGCTGGAGAAGCATTGGTAAGATGAGATTACATAAGAAAGAAGGACTCCCAGGTGGAGTGTTTGCTATCTCTAGGAATAATTGATGCCTTGGAGGGGTGGTCTCTTCCAAGTCAGTGACGTTGCCACAGCTTCCAGAATACAGAAAGTAAGAAAATAAGGTTAATAATCAGGTTCTTTTCTTAGTCTAGTTAAAGATACAACAGTGTCTTAGAACCCAAGATTGCTGGGATACACTTTTTCTATTCTTACACCAACACTGAGGGGAAAATGAAGTATTGTACTAACCCCTCTCCTGTCTTGAGGTTCTGTAACTAAAAGGAGGTGAATATTTTAAACGAACACTGTATGTGCTTGAATGCCAGCTTACTACATAAGAGTAAAGCCATGGTTTGTAGAGACAGGGGAATTTGCCATGAGTCTTCCCGAAGGAGATATATTAAAATCATGACTCAAGCATCTTATGTCCCCTAGCCAAACACTTTCTAGGAGTGTCCCAGATCCCACTTAAAGCCCTAACAAGAGGATTTTAATATCAGTTATTTAATTCTGAGAGAACTGAGGTCATTGTTTTGTTGCCACAATAGAAGGATGGTGGTTTGCACAGTGTCTGGAAAAAAGGGAAGAATGTGACCATGTGTTTTCAAGCTCTGCCCACGAGAGAACATGTCTATGACTGTTTTTTTTTTTTACCTAAAAATATGCTTAGAGAGAAGGAGGATTCATTATAGGCATGCTTACATTGAAGAAGAGAAAAGTGCTTCCTTTACTCCATTGTTTCTGTGCCACTTAGCCAGTTAATCATTTCGATGTCCAAGGGCATAGGTAACCTAAGATTGAGGCCCAGAAGAAAACAGTTTTGTTTTAAAATGAACCTGCAATTTGTTTTAATCAGTTATGGTAAAAAGACAGACACAGAAATGACTGTCAGGAAGGAAGAATTCTCCCACTCCAGATCCCAAGAACAGGAGCATGGCACACACAAAGAGGGCCGCATGGAGAGGCACCACTGTTGATCAGGGAAGAAGAAGCAGGAAAAAGCAGTGCAAGATCTTTGTTGTGGTTTTTTTGGGAAGGACTAGATAAGTCTGGGTAAGGAAGTCTAAGCAGGTTTAAGATTGTCTGGTTTGAATAATTTCAGCAGGCTCTGGCTGTAAGGGCTGGCCCTGGCCCTGAGTGATTAGGGCAGGGGAATGGTGACCTGGAATGCAAGACCCTGTTAGAGGGGAGGCTGGAGAAGCATTGGTAAGATGAGATTACATAAGAAAGAAGGACTCCCAGGTGGAGTGTTTGCTATCTCTAGGAATAATTGATGCCTTGGAGGGGTGGTCTCTTCCAAGTCAGTGACGTTGCCACAGCTTCCAGAATACAGAAAGTAAGAAAATAAGGTTAATAATCAGGTTCTTTTCTTAGTCCCATACTACACACCAAGTATGAGTGGCAAAATTTCTACATATGCCTGGCATAGACCAGGAATGATAATCTAGATGGAGGAAGATTGATTAGGATTCTCAATTTAATCATCTATAATAATAAAAGCATAATATGCTAATTAGACTGGACATCCTTCCAGGTGCCAGAGGGAAGTCAGTGCCGGCAGCCAGGGTAAGGAAGGCCTACTCTTGTACGAATTTCATGCATCAGGCCTCTAGTATGGATAATAAAATGGCTCAAATAAAATGAGGATTTATTGAAAAACTATAAAGCTACCTCACAAAAATGAAGTACAGTGAGCCTCTTGGAAGTAGGAGCTGGGACCCAGGTACCACTGAAGATGAAATCTCTCTCTCTCTCTCTCTTTCTCTCTTTCTTTCTGAATATGGCTGAAAAGTCCTGTTCTAGTTTCAACTCTATAGAACCATTGAATTCATAGGTCAATATTGATTTCACTATAGACTGTCTCAGAAAATGTTTGGTTATAGGCTAGCCCAGTGGTCGGCAAACTGCGGCTCAGCAAACTGCGGCTTGCGAGCCACATGCGGCTCTTTGGCCCCTTGAGTGTGGCTCTTCCACAAAATATTGACTTCTGCGCATGGGCCACGAAGTTTCAATCGCACTGTACATGCGCGCCCACACCTGGTATTTTGTGGTATTTTGTGGAAGAGCCACACTCAAGGGGTCAAAGAGCCACATGTGGCTTGCGAGCCGCAGTTTGCCAACCATGGGGCTAGCCAACAGATGAACACCCAATGGGACAGGTATTAATTCTTGATCCAATCCACTGTGGAGAAGACATGACACAAACATGACCCATCTCTTCAATGAGGGAAGTATAGAGCATAGAACCCATAGAAATGGAGAGAGGTAACAGGTACCCTAAACTATAAACCACTATTGTATATCCCATTACTATAAGAGTTTTTAATTGCCTCTGTTATCTAAGTGGTTTAATTTTTCTTAGCATTTATGAAATTGCTTATAAAAATGAATCCAATTAAAAAATCGGGCAAAGGACCTGAATGGACACTTCTCCAAAGAGGACATACAGATACCCAATAGACAAATGAAAAGATGCTCAATGTCACTAATCATCAGAGAGATGCAAATTAAAACTACAATGAGGTATCACCTCACACCTACCAGAATGGCTATCATCAATAAACCAATGAACAGTAAGTGTTGGCAAGGATGTGGAGAAAAGGAAACCCTTGTGCACTGTTGGTGGGCATGCAGGTTGGTACAGTCACTGTGGAAAGCAGTATGGAGTTACCTCAAAAAAATAAAAAATGGAACTGCCTTATGACCCAGTGATTTCACATTAACCTAACACATTAATTCAAAAGAATATATGACCCCTGTGTTCATTGCAGTGTTATTTACAATTGGCAAAATTTGGAAGCAGCAAAAGTGTCCATCAGTAGATGAGTGGATAAAAAATATGTGGTACACTTATATAATGGAATGCTACTTGGCTGCAAAAAAGAAAGAAATCTTACCCTTTGCGACAGCATGGATGGACCTGGAGAGTATTATGCTAAGTGAAATAAGCCAGTCAGAGACAGACAAGTCCCATATGATTTCACTAAGATGTGGTACCTAATAAATAAAATAAACTAGCAAATGAACAAAAATAATTGCTAAAACTCTGACAGGACTTTTGGGTATTTATTCATGGAGAAAGATGGTAGTAATAAATACAGCTCACTGAATATTCCCACTTTCTACCTTTAGTTACCTGGTATAATAGCACTTTCTGGCTCCCAGTAGTTGGTTGAGCCCATGAACCATTTTGGCCAATGAGCTGACAGCAAGCAATGTGTGCCACGTCTGGCTGAATGTTTATTACTTGGTGTGATATAGAGTGAGCTCTCTTTTGTCCCTGCCATGGCTATTCTATCAGCCTGGGTTCCAAAGTAAGGACAACACATAATGGACATTGCTGGAGGCTAAAGCAAATAGCAGCATAAAAATGCAAAAAGAGACATTGGAAGGCCAATGGACTTTGATATTCAGCAGGGCTGAATATCAGCACAAAACTGCCCTGCTGTGGGAGCAATGGCTCGAGGCAATTTCCTGACCTGATAATCCTTACGTTGTTGACCAAACTTTACCTTTGATCTACCGTATGCATTGCTAAAGGGCAAATGTGTATTCAAGTAAATAAAAGCAGACTAGGCCAGAACTCCATGTGTCTCTTCAAGAAAGAGGCTCCACCTGGCCCCCACCCCTAAATAATTCATATTTTTGTCTAACATTTTCATTTGTGCATCGGCCCCTCCTTCAGATTCTGAACCTTGCTGTGCAGGTCATGGCAGGACATGGGTTGTAGCAAGAACCAAATTCATTCCAACGCTTTAAAAAAGAACTAAAATGGCTGAATAAATTTTACTATTGTTGGTGATGACTCTCCAGTATTCAGAAGTATTCTAGCAGAAAAGCCAGGTGTGGTTGAGGACATTTGTGCATTTGACTAGGGTTAGACTTGGTGGCTGCCAAGTCTCTTTCAGGTAGAAAAGTGTTCTTTATCTCACTTGACAGTGAACCTCATAGAAAACCGAGCTCTCTTCCCAGAGTGCTTCAGCTTTTACTTAGGTATAGGATTTTTTGAGGCCTACCCACAGACCTCAAATTAAGAAAGCCTGAGATAGGACATTTTATAGTTGTGTTTCTAATTAGTTGATGCCTAAAGGCTAGGCAGGATGCCTTGGGACATGAGATGCAGAGGCATTGGCCTCAGCAAAAGAAGAATGGAAGGGAAGTTCATTCTTACAGCCAAGGCAGTTTATTCGCTAGGGCCATGGGGTGAGAAGAGCACTTTCCTATAATCAATAGCCTGGGCTGTAGTCCAGACTTTGGTATTAACTAACAGTGTCCTTAGGCAAGTATCCTCCACTCTGGGTTCTGCACCTCAACCATAAAATGGGGGCAGTTTGACTAGATTATCTTCAAGTTCCCTTCAACAGTCTTAGCCCCCTTTACACTAGAATATTAGGACAGAACAGTACTTTAAGTCATATGCTTGGAGCAGAGGCAGGTCACAGCCACACATGTAGGTAACATTTTAAATGGTTTATTTGTTTACATTAAATAATAAATATTTTCTCAAGCTTAAATAGTATTTAAACAGTATGAAAAAATAAATAATAATAAAAATTAATTCTCCTTCTCTGCCTTCTATATGCTGGTTTCCTTGGCTTGAGGGCAACCAGAGATGTGTACACATTATTAAACCTCCCCCTTTTTGAACCATAAATGGTAGCAAGATACGATATAGGTTTTAGTTTGTTCCTGGTTTAATCAGGATATCATGGAGTACATTCCATCTCATATGCATCTTCTTTATTCTTTTTAATGGCCACAAATATTCTATTGCATAGATATAAATAATAAAGCTATTCCCCTATTACTGGACATTTGCATTTACCAAAAAGTTACTAACCTTTTCCAACTAGGATCATTGCTTTGTACAGGTGAGCCTCATGGAAGGAGGGGGATACTTGGTTTCCTAGGGATTCTTTGACTCTTCATAAAACAGGTAAAGAGAAGAAACAGTATACTTTTGACTAAATAAGTATGCTAAGTTCACATTTTGAGAACTATTTAACCTATTGCTTCAGTGAGATTTTTCTTGCTGTGCTTTATCTAAGTGCTTTAGACAATTAGATTTTTCTTTTTTACTTTAGCAAAACGTGATCATTTTTTAAAAATATGATTTTATTTTTTTAAATATATTTTTATTGGTTTCAGGGAGGAAGGGAGAGGGAGAAAGATAGAAACACCAATGATGAGAGAGAATCATTGGTCAGGTGCCTCCTGCATGCCCCCTACTGGGGATCAAGCTCGCATCCTGGGCATGTGCCCTGACCACGAATCGAATAGAGACCTCTTGGTTCATGGATCAATGCTCAACCATTGAGCCACACCAGCCGGGCATGATCATTTTTTTTTAAGACAAAATTTATCACAAATCTTAAAGGGTCATAACATGTTTCTAACACACTCTTTGGGAAGCTGCTTATTGTTCTGATTCCAGTCTGTTGCTGTTGGGCTATTTTCAGCAAAATTGTATTAATGTGTTTGCCAGGAGACAAATAACAAACAAATTCTTCCAAAAATGTTAAACAGACTTTATAAAAGAATGTATATCCTCTTGATATCTCAGTCTAAAATATGTTGGCTCAATTTATAAAGAAAACAAGGATTTCATAATTTTCTTCCTTGGAACAAATACAACAAATAATTTTGTTAATCCAAAGCAACGCTTTCCAAAATAAACTAAAATTCATAGGCTATCTAATTTTAAATTGTGTTGGGCCATGAAGCCAACGTGGCTAAAGAAATGCACTCTGTGTGGGTTGATTTTTTTTCTCTGATTTATTTCGTTCACACATCTTGCAGCTTAAACAAATATCATACCACAGAGGCTAAAATTCCAAAAGACACTGTTGCTGTGGAGAAATACACAGCATAGTTTATTCCCTTTGCTTAAGAGATTGGAAGAAGAGTGGTGAGCATGGCAATGCATAATTTGTTATAAATCTATAACTTGAATAGGGCCAGAACTTGCCAAGTTTGTGTTTATAAATTGCATAAAATTTACATAATTACTTACATTTCGTTGGCTCTAGACCACCTTACATAGGACATATATTTCAAATAATATGCCCACTCCCAACAGAACACCCACCCACAGATCAGGAAAAGTTTCTTGAGTTACCAGGGGATGCCTCCCATATATTCAGGTATGTCCTTCTCTAGACTATTGTCGTCATTTATACTGCCTGAGAAGAACTGGATAGGCCAGAGCAGAGGATGTGATTGTGCCAATCTCTGACTCTGCACATTCTAGTGCCACAAAAAAAGCCAGCCCTTCAGGAGTCCAGGAAGCCCTCGTGGCACCTTCAGACATCCCGAGAGTGCCTCATTCACACAGCACTTCCTGCAAAGCTCTCACTAAGCTCTGACTTGGACTTGCTCATCCAAACACCACATCATCTCCTCATGCACACCGATGTAACAGCCTTTACCCAGAGCTCTCTTTCCACAGTGCAGTTGGCCCGAGGACCCACTGGGGCATCCAGTATTTCAGACAGATGCCAGGCTATCTCCCCCATTGGAATTGTTCCATCTCTGAAGCACACATGAAAAATCATTTGATCCAGCCAGCTGCCCTCTTGCTGACAACTATTGATCAGAATTATTCAAAGTAGTCTGAATCCTGGTTCAAGATGGACTGGGAACACCCCCTACCAAACACATGCCCACATACACACTTCTTCAATCCACCCCTCTAAATCTCAGTCACCAGATAGTATATCAAATTATGCCTCTATTTCACTCTATTACCTTGATTTTATGAGGCATTTTAACACATTTCTGCAATAAATTAAGGAATTTTCCTAAATGTACAAAGTTATCTATACAACCAAAATAATTGTCTTTGAGAATTTACAGGTTTTTATTTATTTTTATTTTATTATTTTAATCTTTATTGTTGGAAGTATTACATATGTCCCCTTTTGTCCTCCATTGACCCCCTCCAGCCTGCCCCCACTCCCCACCCCAGGCCTTCACCACCCTATTGTCTGTGTTCATGGGTTATGCATATATGCATACAAGTTGTTTGGTTGATCACCTCCCACCCCTGCCCCTCCCCCATTTTCCCTCCAAGATTATGCACTATGTTGCATGCTTCCATGTCTCTGGATTCACTCTGTTCATCAGTTTATTTTGTACATTAGATTAAACATATGAGTGAGATTATGTGATAATCTCACTTGTCTTTCTCTGACTGCCTTATTTCACTTAGCATAACACTCTCCAGGTCACTCCATGTTGTCTCAAAGAGTAAAAGATTGTGTGGTTTTTTGTTTTTTGTTTTTACTGCCGAATAGTATAAATGTACCACAAGATTTTTTTATCCACTCATCTCCTGATGGGCACTTGGGCTGTTTCTAGATCTTAACTATTGTAAATAATGCTGCTATGAACATGGGGGTACATACTTATTTTGATTGGTGTTTCAAATTTCTTAGGATATATTCCTAGAAGAGAGATCACTGGGTCAATGGCAGTTCCATATTTAATTTTTTGAGGTAACTCCATACTGTTTTCCATAATGGCTGCACCAGTCTGCATTCCCACCAGCAGTGTACTAGGGTTCACTTTTCTCCACATGCTTGCAAGCACTTGTCATTTGTTGATTTGTTGATGGTAGCCATTCTGACACGTGTGAGGTGATACCCTCACTGTCATTTTAATTTGCATATGTCTGATGATTAGTGACTTTGAACATTTTTTCATGTCTCTTGGCCATCTGTATGTCCACTTTGGAGAAGTGTCTATTTAGTTCCATTGCCCATTTTTAATTAGATTGTTAGTTTTCCTTTTGTTAAGTTGTATGAGTTCCTTATATATTTTGGATATTAACCCTTTATCAGATGCATCATTGCCATGTTCTCCCATACATTGTGCTCCCTTTTCATATTGTTGATGGTTTCTCTTGCTGTGCAGAGCTTTTTATTTTGATGTAATCCCATTTATTTTCTCCTTAGTTTCCATTGTCCTAGGAGATGTATTGATAAACATATTGCTATGAGAGATGTCTGAGATTTTGTTCCGTAAGGTTTCTTCTAAGATTTTTATGGTTTGATGACTTATATTTAAGTCTTTTATCCATTTTGAGTTTATTCTTGTGTATGGTGTAAGTTGGTAGTCTAGTTTCATTTTTTTGCATGTATCTGTCCAATTTTTCCAACACCATTTATTGAAGAGACTGTCTTGACTCCATTGTATATTCTTGCCTCCCTTGTCAAATATCAAGTAAGCATAATGGCTTGGGTTGATTTCTGGGTTCTCTGTCCTGTTTCATTGGACTATATGTCTGTTCTTGTGCCAGTATCAGGCTGTTTTGAGCACAGTGGATTTGTATTATAACTTGACATTTGGTATTGTGATTCCTCCAAGTTTGTTCTTTCTCAAGATTGCTGCAGCTATTCAGGGTCTTTTTTTGTTCCATGTACATTTTTGGAGTATTTGTACTAGATCTGTGAAAAGGCTATTGGTATTTTAATGGGGATTGCATTGAATCTATAGATTGCCTTGTGTAGTATGGACATTTTAATGCTGTTGATTCTACCAACCCATGAACACAGTGTATTCTTCCACTTGTTTATATTTTCCTCTCTCTTTTTTCAACATCCTGTAGTTTTCCAAGTACAAGTCTTTTACATCCTTGGTTTAGTTTATTCCCAAATACCTTAATTTTTTGTTGCAATGATAAATGGGATTGTTTGTTTAGTTTTTCAGAACTTCCAGGTTTTTAAAAGATTCATGTGTCAGCTATTCTCTCAATTGGTGTTTCCTAGCATACGGATTCCTTTATAGTCTTTATTCATGGTTTTATAATAGTCATGTACTCCAGATTTTTGTAGTATTTTTATTCTAAAATATCTCAGCAATGAAATCTTTCATGTGCATGAAAGGCCATGGTGTGGAGGAACACTACTATCAAAATAAGTCACCATTTACTAGAAAACATTCCGCCTTCAGATATGTGCATAACTCACATATCTCAGCAAAATACTTTGAGTAGTAGTTTTATTTTGTTTTTTCTTTCATTGGTTTATTCTTCTAGCCTGGCCAGGAGGTTCCTTCTATCTTCCATCTTGTTTAAATAATTTGTTCTCCTCAGTGCAGTAGAAACTATTTTGTTGTTGTTGGGTTACTACAACTGAAGCCTTAAAGCCTTTCTCATGTCTCATATCTTTTTTTTTTTACCTACTAATAATTATTTTATTTTATTTTAAAATCTTTATTGTTGAAAGTATTACATAGGTCCTCCTTTTTTCCCATTAACTTCTTCCAGTCCACTTCCATCCCCCTCCCCCCAAAATCCTCACCTCCCCATTGTCTGTATCCATGGGTTATGCATATACGCATACAAGTTCATTGGTTGATCTCTTCCCCTCCACCATCCTCTACCTTCCCTCTGAGGTTCAACTGTCTGTTCATGCTTCTATATATCTGTGTCTATTTTTGATCATCAGTTAAATTGGTTCATTGGATTCCACATATGAGTGAGACCTTGTGATAGTTATCTTTTTCTGGCTGGCTTATTTTGCTCAGCATAATATTCTCCAGGTCCATCCATGACGTTGCAAATGGTAACAGTTCTTTCTTTTTCATTACCACATAGTATTCTATTGTGTAAATGTACCACAGCTTTTTTATCCACTCATCTGCTGATGGGCACTTTGGCTGTTTCCAAATCTTAGCTATTATACTAGTAAATTGCCCTTCTGTGAACATAGGGGTGCATATATTTTCTGATGAGTGTTTTGGGTTTCCTAGGATATATTCCTACAAGTGGAATCACTGGGTCAAATGGGAGTTCCATTTTTAATTTTTTGAGGAAACTCCATACCGTTTTCTTCAGTGGCTGCAGCAGTCTGCATTCCCACCAGCAGTATACTAGGGTTCCCTTTCTTCACAGCCTCACAAACACTTGCCCTTGGTTGATTTGTTGATAATAGCCTTTCGGACAGGTGAGGTGATATATCATTGTTGTTTTGATTTGCATCTCTCAGGTGATTAGTGACTTTGAGCATTTTTTCATATGTCTCCTGGCTATCTGTATGTCCACTTTGGGAAAGTGTCTATTTAGGTCTTTACCCATTTTTTAATTGGATTGTTTGTCTTCCTTTTGTTAAGTTGTATGTATATATTTTGAAGATTAACCCCTTATCAGATGTATCATTGCCAAATATGTTCTCCCATGCATTGGGCTGTCTTGATATTTTGTTTGTGGTATCTTTTGCTATTTTGATGGTTTAAGAAGCTTTTTATTTTAATGTAGTCCCACTTGTTTATTATCTCCTTAGTTTCCATTGTCTTAGGAGATATATTAGTAAACATATTGCTGAGAGAGATGTCTGAGATTTTGCTGCCTATGGTTTCTTCTGGGACTTTTAGAGTTTCATATCTTACATTTAGGACTTTTATCCATTTTGAGTTTATTCTTGTGTATGGTGTAAGTTGGTGGTGTAGTTTCATTTTTTTGCATGTACCTGTCCAATTTTCCCAACACCATTTATTAAAGAGACTGTCTCTGCTCCAATGTATGCTCTTGCCTCCTTTGTCAAATATCAATTGAGCATAATGGTGTGGGTTGATTTCTGGGTTCTCTGTTCTGTTCCATTGGTCTATATACCTGGCCTTATGCGAGTACCAGGCTGTTTTGAGCACAGTGGATTTGTGGTATAACTTGAAATATGGTATTGTGATTCCTCCAAATTTGTTCTTTTTTCTCAAGATTCTGCGGTCATTTAGGGTCTTTTTGGGTTCTATATACATTTTGGAGTGCTTGTTCTAGGTCTGTGAAATATGCTGTTGGTATATTAATGGGAATTGCATTGAATCTATAGATTGTTTAAATGATGTTGATTCTACCAATCCATGAACATGCTATATTCTTCCACTTGTTTATATCTTCCTCTATCTCTTTTTACAATGTCTTTAGTTTTCAGAGTACAGATTTTTTTTTTACCTCCTTGGTTAAGTTTATTCCTAATTATCTTAATTTTTAATGAGATTCTTTTATTAGTTTCTCTTTCTTAGAGTTCACTATTGATATATAAAAGTGCAATGGATTTTGGGGTGTTAATTTTGTATCTTGCTACCTTTCTGAATTCATTTATTAAATCGAGTGGTTTTTGGTGGAGTCTTTAGGGTTTTTATGTACACTATCTTGTCATCTGCAAATAATGTCAGTTTTACAACATCCTTTCCAATTTGGATGCCTTTTATTTCTTTTTGTTTTTAATTTTAATTAAATCTTTATTGTTCAGATTATTACATTAGTTACTCTTTTTTCCCACCATAACTCCCCTCCACCCAGTTCCCACCCCACACTCCGCCCTCACTCCCCACCCACTGTCCTCATCCATAGGTACCTGATTATTGTCTAATCTCTTCCTTCACCCCCCACATCCCTTTCCCCCCCTGCAAGAATAGTCAGTCCATTCCCATTCTATGTCCCTGATTCTATTACAATCACCAGTTCATACTGTTCATCAGATTATTTATTCACTTGATTTTTAGATTCACTTGTTGATAGATGTGTATTTGTTGTTCATAATTTGTATCTTTACCTTTTTCTTCTTCTTCCTCTTCTTAAAGGATACCTTTCAGCATTTCATATAATACTGGTTTGGTGGTGATGAACTCCTTTAGCTTTTCCTTATCTGTGAAGCTCTTTATCTGACCTTCAATTCTGAATGATAGCTTTGCTGGATAAAGTAATCTTGGTTGTAGGTTCTTGCTATTCATCACTTTGAATATTTCTTGCCACTCCCTTCTGGCCTGCAAAGTTTCTGTTGAGAAATCAGCTGACAGTCGTATGGGTACTCCCTTATAGGTAACTGACTTTTTTTCTCTTGCTGCTTTTAAGATTCTCTCTTTGTCTTTTGCTCTTGGCATTTTAATTATGATGTGTCTTGGTGTGGTCCTCTTTGGATTCCTTTTGTTTGGGGTTCTCTGCGCTTCCTGGACTTGTAAGTCTATTTCTTTCACCAGGTAGGGGAAGTTTTCTGTCATTATTTCTTCAAATAGGTTTTCAATATCTTGCTCTCTCTCTTCTTCTGGCACCCCTATAATTCGGATGTTGGTACGCTTGAAGCTGTCCCAGAGGCTCCTTACACTATCTTCGTATTTTCGGATTCTTTTTTCATTTTGCTTTTCCGGTTGGGTGTTTTTTGCTTCTTCGCATTTCAAATCTTTGACTTGATTCTTGCGCTCCTCTGGTCTGCTATTGGGTGTAATATTCTTTATTTCAGAGCGTGTATGCTTAATTTCTAGTTTCTTTATCATAGCATCGAGGGTCTCATTAGTTTTCGTGAAGCTCTCCAAAAGTTTATTGCAAGCCCTCAAAATTGCGTTTTTTAGCTCTATATCCTCCATTTCTGTCATGTTTTTTTGTCTCCGCATTTTTTATGCTTTCTTGGTGCACCCCCTAGTGGTCTTTGTGCGCAGTCTTGTTCTAGTTGAGCCTTGATTGTTGTAGTTAATACTAGAGGGATTTGACCACCAGGCCGACTGGCTGTGTGAATCAGCTGTGTCTGCCGCGGAAAACTTCTGTCCTCTGGGGAGGTGCTAATCTAGCCTTTGCCTGAGGCGATCCGGCAAATGGCTCTGCGCAGGGCTTGGGCGGGGCGGGATCAACAGGGCAGGGCGGGCGGAGGGAGCGGTAATGGCCCCTCTCAGTCCCGTTCCCAGAGGCTCTGCTTCTCAGAACCCCAGGAACCGCTGCAAACATCGGAGAGAAAGCTGCCTTCCAACTGATGCCAGACACTCCCGCTTCTCCCGTTTGAGTCCCCAGCGATTCGCCCGTATCTGGAGCTCAGAGTCTGAGACTCCCCCCTGACCGAAAACGACAACCGCGCTCTCAGCCACCAGCCCGCTTTGCGCGCGCACCTCCGCACCTGAGTATTTTCCACACTGCGCCTCCTCTGAGCCTCGGTGTGCTGTTATTTTTCCTTCTAGTTGAAGAGTCTCTCCTCAGCCAGCCTTCCTGTGGTTCTGGGTGATGTCCGTTCCGTCTTTTAGTTGTATTTTTGAAGTGGTTGTTTGCGGCAGCAGTCTGCGGTGTTTACCTATGCCGCCATCTTGGAGAGACCTCCATAGGTGTATCTCGGTACCTTTTTTTAATCTAAAAATAATGAAACCAATGGGTTCTATTTATTTTAGCTCAGGCAAACCAGAACTCTGACATGTCAGATTTTGCAAAATATCTGGGTTTCCTTTGAAGCAATTTTCAAGAATATCAATCATAGGTGAAGACCGCAAGAAAATCATAAATATTTTATCTATTAATTATCTTCCCCTCAAATTTTCTTAGGATCTAAACCAAATTCAACCCACGCCAAGGTTGAAACTGTTATTTTTATCACTGACCTTTTTAGCTCACTAGTACTAATTAAGAAATACTTTAAATATCCTATTTCAGCAAAATATGAGAATATCTTAGTTTATTTCATCCTCAGTTTTTTGTGGGGCAATATGTGTCATGTCTGGTAAAGTTCTATTTGCATGTTCAGGCTATGAGAGGAAGCTGTTGAACTGAATATTATTGAGGTATGATCCCTCTATTCCCACTTTGCTGAGAGTTTTTATCAAGAAAGGGTGTTAGATTTTGTCAAATGCTTTTTCTGCATCAGGATATGATCATGTGATTTTTGTCCTGCAGTCTGTTTATGTGATGTATTACATTTATTGATTTATGAACATTGTTCCAGCCTTACATCCCTCTAAAATAAATCCCATTTGGTGGTGATGTATGATCTTTTTAATGTGTTGCTGGATCCGATTAGCTAACATTTTGTTGATTTTAGCATCTATGTTCATCAGGGATATTAGCCTGTAATTCTCTTTCTTTTTTTTTATTTATTTTTTTATTAAATCTTTATTGTTCAGGTTACATTTGTTCCTCTTTTTTACCCCCCATAACTCCCCTCCTCCCAGTTCCCGCCCCACCCTCCGCCCTCACTCCCCACCCACTGTCCTCATCCATAGGTGCACGATTTTTGTCCAGTTTCTTCCCGCATCTCCCATTCCCCTTTCCCCGCCAAGAATAGTCAGTCCATTCCCTTTCTATGTCCCTGATTCATTATAATCACCAGTTCATTCTGTACATCAGATTATTTATTCACTTGATTCTTAGATTCACTTGTTGATAGATGCATGTTTGTTGTTCACAATTTGTATCTTTACCTTTTTCTTCTTCCTCTTCTTAAAGGATACCTTTCAGCATTTCGTATAATACTGGTTTAGTGGTGATGAACTCCTTTAGCTTTTCCTTATCTGTGAAGCTCTTTATCTGACCTTCAATTCTGAATGATAGCTTTGCTGGATAAAGTAATCTTGGTTGTAGGTTCTTGGTATTCATCACTTTGAATATTTCTTGCCATTCCCTTCTGGCCTGCCAAGTTTCTGTTGAGAAATCAGCTGACAGTCGTATGGGTATTCCCTTGTAGGTAATTGAGTCTCTTTCTCTTGCTGCTTTTAAGATTCTCTCTTTGTCTTTTGCTCTTGGCATTTTAATTATGATGTGTCTTGGTGTGGTCCTCTTTGGATTCCTTTTGTTTGGGGTTCTCTGCGCTTCTTGGACCTGTAAGTCCATTTCTTTCACCAGGTGGGGGAAGTTTTCTGCCATTATTTCTTCAAATAGGTTTTCAATATCTTGCTGTCTCTCATCTTCTGGCACCCCTATTATTCTGATGTTGGTACGCTTGAAGCTGTCCCAGAGGCTCCTTACACTATCTTCATATTTTCGGATTCTTTTTTCATTTTGCTTTTCCGGTTGGGTGTTTTTTGCTTCTTCGCATTTCAAATCTTTGGCTTGATTCTTGCGCTCCTCTGGTCTGCTATTGGGTGTAATATTCTTTATTTCAGAGCGTGTATGCTTAATTTCTAGTTTCTTTATCATAGCATCGAGGGTCTCATTAGTTTTCGTGAAGCTCTCCAAAAGTTTATTGCAAGCCCTCAAAATTGCGTTTTTTAGCTCTATATCCTCCATTTCTGTCATGTTTTTTTGTCTCCGCATTTTTTATGCTTTCTTGGTGCACCCCCTAGTGGTCTTTGTGCGCAGTCTTGTTCTAGTTGAGCCTTGATTGTTGTAGTTAATACTAGAGGGATTTGACCACCAGGCCGACTGGCTGTGTGAATCAGCTGTGTCTGCCGCGGAAAACTTCTGTCCTCTGGGGAGGTGCTAATCTAGCCTTTGCCTGAGGCGATCTGGCAAATGGCTCTGCGCAGGGCTTGGGCGGGGCGGGCTCAACAGGGCGGGCGGGCGGAGGGAGCGGTTATGGTGCCCTCAGTCCCGTTCCCAGAGGCTCTGCTTCTCAGAACCCCCGGAACCGCTGCAAACCTCGGAGGGAAAGCTGCCTTCCAACTGATGCCAGACACTCCCGCTTCTCCCGTTTGGGTCCGAGTCCCCAGCGATTCGCCCGTATCTGGAGCTCAGAGTCTGAGACTCCCCCCTGACCGAAAACGACAACCGCGCTCTCAGCCACCAGCCCGCTTTGCGCGCGCACCTCCGCACCTGAGTATTTTCCACACTGCGCCTCCTCTGAGCCTCGGTGTGCTGTTATTTTTCCTTCTAGTTGAAGAGTCTCTCCTCAGCCAGCCTTCCTGTGGTTCTGGGTGATGTCCGCTCCGTCTTTTAGTTGTATTTTTGAAGTGGTTGTTTGCGGCAGCAGTCTCCGGTGTTTACCTATGCAGCCATCTTGGTCTCTCTCCTGTAATTCTCTTTCTTTATCATGTCTTTATCTGGTTTTGGAATTAGGGTGCTATCCTCATAGAAAGACCTTGGAAGTGTTCCTTCCTCTGAAAGTTTTTGGAACTATGTGTTAGTTCTTCATAGAATATTTGGTAAAACTCCTCTGTGAATCCGTCAGAACCAGGGCTTTTGTTTTCTGGAAGTTTGTTTTTTATATAACTTCTTCAATTTCACCAGTAGTTATCAGCCTATTCAGGTTTTCTAATTCTTCTGATTGAGTTTTGGAAGGTTTTATTTTTCTAGAAATATGTCCATTTTGTTCAGGTTGTCCCATTTGTTGGAATAAAGTCATTCATAGTATTTTATTTATTTTATTTTTTTATGATCCTTTGTATTTCTGTGGGGTCAGTTGTTACTCCTTAGTTTCTGATTGTGTTTATTTGGGTCCTCTCCCTTGGGTCCCTGGTGAATCTGCTAGAGTTCATCAATCTTGTTTATCCTTTCAAAGAACCAGCTCTTGGTTTTATTGATATTTTGTATTTTTGTTTTTGTCTCTATGTCATTTATTTCTGCTCTGATCTTTGTTATTTCCTTTCTTCTACTTGGGCTTTTCATGGTGTTCTTTTTTTAAAAAAATATATTTTATTGATTTTTTTGGGTCCCTGGTGAATCTGCTAGAGTTCATCAATCTTGTTTATCCTTTCAAAGAACCAGCTCTTGGTTTTATTGATATTTTGTATTTTTGTTTTTGTCTCTATGTCATTTATTTCTGCTCTGATCTTTGTTATTTCCTTTCTTCTACTTGGGCTTTTCATGGTGTTCTTTTTTTAAAAAAATATATTTTATTGATTTTTTACAACAGGGAAGGGAGAGGGATAGAGAATTAGAAACATCGATGAGAGAGAAACATCGATCAGCTGCCTCCTGCACACCCCCTACTGGGGATGTGCCCACAACCAAGGTACATGCCCTTGACCAGAATCGAACCTGGGACCCTTCAGTCCACAGGCCACTTTCTTCTTTGATCTCTTTGGTAACCCAGTCTTTGTTTAATAGCATGCTATTTAGCTTCCAGGTATTTGATTGTTTTTGGGGTGTTTTTTTTGTAGCTGATTTCTAATATTATGCCATTGTGGCCTAAGAAGATGCTTGATATGATTTCAATTTATAGAGACTTAGCTTGTGTCCTAACATGTGATCTATCTTTGAAAATGTCTCATGTCCACTTAAGTATGTATATTTCTTAGCTTTGGGGTGGAATGTTCTGAAGACGTCAGTTAGTTCCAACTGTTCTAGAGTGTCATTTAGGATTGCTGTTTCTTTATTGACTTTTGGTCTAGAACATTTATCCAGTGATATAAGTGGGGTATTAAAGTCCTCTACTATGATTGTATTGCTATTGATCTCTCTCTTGATATCCTCCAGAAGTTTTAGTATATATTTAGATGCTCCTGTATTGGGTAAATATATGTTTACCAGAGTTATAGCCTCTTGTTGTATTGATCTCTTTAGTATTATAAAGTATCCTTCCTTATCTCCTCTTATGGCCTTCACTCTGAGGTCTATTTTGTCAGATATAAGTATTGCTACCCCAGCTTTTTTTCATTTACTTTTCATTTACACTTGCCTAAAAAACTTTTTCCACCTTCAGTCTGTGTGGTCCTTTGTTCTGAAGTGGATCTCTTGTAGATAGCGTACATATGAGTTACGTTTTTTGTCCATTCAGCTACCCTATATCTTTTTATTCAAGCACGAATCCATTTATGTTTAAGATTATTATTGGTACATGCTTGTTTGTTGTCATTTTTATTCTGTGTTCCTTCCTCCATTTCTATTTCTTCTTTTTACAACATTCCCTTTAGCATTTCTTGCATTGCTGGTTTCATGGTAATAAACTTTGTCTGCAAAGCTCCTGATTTCACCTTCAATTTTCAATGATAGCCTTGCTGGAGATAACAGTATTGGATTCAGTCCCTTGCTTCTCATCACTTTGTATACTTCATTCCATTCCTTTCTGACCTGGTGTGTTTCTGTTAAGAAATCTGTTGATAGTCTAATGGGAGATTCCTTGTAGGTAACTTTCTGTCTCTCTTTTGTAGCATTAAGATTTTTTCATTGTCTTTTACATTTGCCAGTTTAATTATGATGTGTCTTGGTATTGGTCTTTTTGTGTTCATTTTGATTGGGACTCTTTGTGCTTCTTGGACTTGTGTGACTTTTTTCTTCACAGAATCAGGGTAGTTTTTGTCATTAATTCTTAAAACAGGTTTTCTATTCCTTGCTCAGCTTCATCTCCTTCTTGCACCCCTACTATGCGGATGTTGTTTCCTTTCATGTTGTCCCACAGCTCCCTTAGACTCTCCTCCCTTTTAATGTTTTTTCCAGTTGCTGCTCTGTTTGGGTGTTGTTGTTTTTTTTACTGTGTCTTCTAACTCACTGATTCGGTCCTCGGCTTCTTCTAGTATACTGTTGAAACCTTTCATTGTGTTCTTTATTGCAGTTATGTCATCCTTCATTTCCTCTTGATTTTACTCAGGTTGGTGCATTTCTCATTCAGCTTCTTATGATTCTCATTCAGTTGTGTGCATTTGTCATCCAGACATTTGAGCATCCTTATAACCATTACTCTGAATTCTTTCTCTGACAAATTACTTGACTCCATTTCAATTCATCTTTTTTCTGGTGACTCCTCCTTTCCTTTCACTTGGGGTTTTTTTCTTTGTCTTCCAATTTTTGTTGTTTCTTTGTATTTGTTTCTATGTCTTATATCAAACTGCTATGCCATCCAGATTTTTTGAGTTGGCTTTATATAGTAGATGTTTTGTGGGACCTAGTGTTACAGTCTCTCAGGTCTCCTGGGCTGGGTGTTCTAGGGAAGCCCCTTAATTGAGATATTTGTGTTCTCCTGATGTAGTTGTGTCTTGAAGGTCATTGTCCCATTCATGGATGGAGTCTCCTCTTAGGGCATCTGATTATGTGGCTCACTCCCTATCATGTCGTGCCAGCTGTTGTGGAGGTACTAACTGAACAGCACAAAATATAACAAGACAAGACTTGACACAGAAGGAAGAGAACATGAATGTACACTAGACCCTTATAACTCCAACAAAAAGAACCACCAGAGAAAATAAAATCAGGAAAGAGAAAAGAGAGCAAGAATGCTAGAAAAAGAAAGAAAAAAAATATGGGGAGAAAACACAACTAACCAAACAGACAAACCAAAAAGCACAAACAAAGTTGCGTTGGTGGTATAGTGGTGAGCATAGCTGCTTCCAAAAAGCACAAACAAAGAATACCCAGAAAAACTGGAGGGGCAGAATTTATCGATGTAGTGCTTAAATAAATAAATAAGTTAAGGAATTGGAGGAATAGGCGAAGGACCATGGTTTAGGATAGAGGAGGTAGAAAAGAAATGAGAAGACAAGAAGGAAAAAAACTTTTTTTTAACCCTTTTCGGTCCAACGTGGAGGCTGACTCCACAGACCAGGCGCTAGGAGCAGGTCCAACGTCGAGCTGAGGTCTAGTGAGACAGATAACTTCAACATTCAATCCCGTCAATTAATTTGGACCAGACTGTTTAAATTCCAAAAATAAAATTGGACCACAAAGGGTTTAAAGAGAAGAATAGAGGAGAGAGCAGATAGGCCTAAATTGAGGAAGTGAAACAAGTTAAAAAATTAGGAGAAAAAAATTGAATAGTGAAGAAAGGGAAATTGAGTAGGAGCAGTGAAGGGGGACTTAGATATATGAACACACCAAAAATACTAGAATAATAACAAAGCAATAAGGCAGATAGATAAAGAAGACCAATTTTAAAAAAGGGGGGAATGAAAGAGAAAAACTAAAAAGGATAAAGGAGAAGAGAAGCAGGAGGGAAAAAAAGAGAGGAGGAAAAGGTGCAAAAATTAAAAAGTAATAAAAAATAAAACAAATAAAAAAGTGAAGTGTCGTTTGCTTCAGCCAAGTTTTAATGCCCCATGCGAGCTGGCTTAGGATCCCACTCTTCTGTTCTGTCTGCCAATTCTGGGCTCACTGTTAGGTACTTGGGTGCTAACAACTGTCAAGCACTGTCTTTTGGCTTTTAGCACCCTGCTTGAAGCTTTAAGCTATCCATGGGTCCAGTGCTTTTGTCTGTCTCCACAGGCCTTGGCTGCAAGCAGGCCTGGCCAACCTCCCGTCTTTACTTGTCTGCCAGCTGTCAATCTTAGTCACCCAAGAGTGTTTCTGACAGGGCTTTAGGTGAGGTTGATGCTGTTTCACTTTCAGCGAATGACAGGCATTTTTTCCCGTTCCACAGCTACTCCTCCATGAGTGGCACATCTACCTTTGGTTGGACAGAGATTCTGCATAGAGACCAAAAGGGTCAGCTTGGAACCTAGAGTTTTTATCAGTCTGGTTCCCAGAATAGCGGAGCAAATGGCTCTCTTCTAATCCAGTCACTGAGGGCTTTTTGAGACTGTTCAGACATGTAAGCTTGGCCCTGGTTCCCAGAATAGCGGAGCAAATGGCCTCTCTTCTAATCCAGTCACTGAGGGCTTTTTGAGACTGTTCAGACATGTAAGCTTGGCCTCTGCCTTTGTTTGCCCTGTACAGCTCATAACGCAGGGTGTGGCAGACTGTATCACCTGCCTGAGGCTACTTGCTAGGGCTAGCTCCTCTGTGGAGAAATGGCCTTTTATGTTTTTGTAAGCCTAAGAACATCCCAATGCCGGATTCCTGGCTACTGCTTTTCCATGTCTCCCTGTCCTGCTTCCCACCCCTGCCTCTCCACAGGCACCTCAATTCCAAAGCTCCTTCCCTACGCCAAAGCCTGGGGTGAGTGGTTGGAACTGAAAAGTCCTGTGATCTGGGTTTAGAGAATAAAAACAAAACAAAACAAAAACTACAAAACTTCGGCTTTCTCTCCCACCAGCATCCTGCTGCTGTCCCCTTTCTTGGGGGCTGCCTCTCATGCTGGGGTCTCAGGTCCAGACTCCCTGGCAGCCAGCAGCCCTGCGGCTTTTCCTTTCCACAATTGGATGTTATGCTCCCACTGTGGAATGTGGCTCTGGTGCTCAGCCTGGGCCAGGC
Organism: Myotis brandtii; assembly: GCF_000412655.1. Taxonomy (NCBI): domain Eukaryota; kingdom Metazoa; phylum Chordata; class Mammalia; order Chiroptera; family Vespertilionidae; genus Myotis; species Myotis brandtii. The sequence continues at coordinate 3,249,705 of NW_005356635.1, forward strand.
TTCTGTTTTTCTGAGGGAACAGGTTTTCCCATAACACAGCTTCTTTCTCTCCCTCTAGGCCCACCGGCCTGCCACTCCTCTTGCAACCTTGCCACCTTTCCCACCGGTATCCAGTTGTCTTCTGTCCTTCCTTGCTATAAGTCACCTCCTTTGTTAATTCCAGGTGAGTGTTCTCCGATTTAGTTATATTTCCAGTATGGCCCTGGGATGAGGTGCAAGACAGGTCTGCCTATTCAGCCGCTGTTTTCCCCTCCCTGCCTCATATCTTTTAAATGAAGCTTGGCCAATATTGACTTCAACTTTACATTCCTAACATTTATGAGGTGGGAAACTTATGACTATACATAAAGACTTTACATGAAAAATAGAATCCCTCTGCCGGAAGCCGGTCCATCCTTGCTGCTTGACACAGTCGCTGCAGGAAAGAAACATCTGCACAGCATATGTTTCAAGGGACCTGGCATATATAGCATATTGTTCTTAATATGTTTGCTCTCCTTAAGCGCCATGTGTTTTAACCAAGGTCACCTCTCCGAGAAAGGTTGTTTCCCCAGGTAGGGATTTTTCCCTGAGGTTAGGGAGGGGATACAACCCCTTAATTAAGTGCCAGGCGGGTAGTTAAGCTACATAATCTTTACTCCCTGGAATGGAGATAAGAAACGCCCTAACCTTTGTAATAGAAATTGACAGGATTAAAATCGGCTGGTATAAATATAGATGTAACAAGACAATAAACATCAGATCCTAATCAGTTCCTAACCAGAACTCCGACCAGAACTTTGGCTGGAGATCCTGGCTAGAGGTCCTGACTAGGCTGCTGATCAACTGAAGGCTGTCTCCGTGTCATTCCTTCTTCGCCGACTCCGTCCACACCTTTGGGGACCCCTGGACCTGCTGGGGTTGGACCCCAGCATCCCTCCACTGTTATTCTCCTGAGGAGGAAACTGGCCTTGCAAGGCATGTCAGGCCATAAAAGCTGTAAACAATGCATTGCCAAGGGTGGGGGTTGAGGGGGGGGGGTCATTATCGCTGGCCCCAGGACAGATCATGGACACCTGGGGGCCTTCCTGTAAGCCAAGGAAAGGTTTTGGAACCATATCTGCAAGACAATGACCCCAGAAGGTTATAAAAAGTGAAGCCACTGCATGTTACTTCACTCTGATTTGGAAATTATTCCCGGAGTCCACTAGTGTTAATAAATGGGTTCCTCCTTTCTCTAGGAAGCATGCTTGGTATTTCTCTGCTTTTCTGTAACACTCCAACCTCCTCCTAGTGTTAGGGGCAAAAAGAATATTGGGGACTAGTTAAAATTATGGGAAATATTAGTAATGCTCTGTTAACCGTGATTGCCTTGTTCTGCTTAGAGAAAGGACATTCCAACCTTGGACCTGGGAGTCAACTTTGTAATGTGGTCCATTCTCATTTAAAAATTGCCTATTATCATGGAAAGATTAACAACCTTATTGCCTAAACGCTGGAGTCCCACCCTAACTCGAATTGCCAACTTCCCCATTCCTGTAATCCCACTTCCCCATGTAATCTTTGTACTACCCTATATAAGCAGCTGGCTTATGGGGGGCTGCAAAGGAGATTTTTGTGGATGACCTGCTGCTTTCCCGTACTGCCAGCAGTATTCAAATAAACACTCATATATGATTCAACCTTGTCTCTGCTTAATTGGCTCAAGTAGTGACAGGCAGCATGGACCCACTGATTGCCTGGTTACACTAGCAGACTCATTCTGTCTCAAGGGGCATGAGGACACTCCACCAGAGATGATAAATGTCCTGAATTTTGCCGCAGTATGCCAAATATTTTCACTGGAAAGCTCTCAGATTGCATGAGCTGCCTAGGCCAACTTTAGCATCAATTGATAAGAAAATATTTATTCATATGACATATTTATAAGGACATGTGACAGAAATTATTAAACCCAGTAGTACAGAAAAAAAGTATGTGGTAGGCAGACACTTGGCTGGGCATGACTTAAATTCATGGCCCTTGTTCTATTTATTTTTGTCAGGCCTGGGTAATTCCTAGTAAAGCCATTCTGAAGCAAGATTATAAAAGTGTTAAAGTGTCTCTCTCTCTCTCTCTCTCTCTCTCTCTCTCTCTCAGTGTGTGTGTGTGTGTTTATAGCTTTAGTACCTGCTTTTAATAAATTAAAATTAAGTAAAAGCAGCCCTAACCGGTTTGGCTCAGTGGATAGAGTGTCGGCCTGTGGACTGAAGGGTCCCAAGTTCGATTCCGGTCAAGGGCATGTACCTTGGTTGCAGGCACATCCCCAGTAGGGGGTGTGCAGGAGGCAGCTGATTGATGTTTCTCACTCTCTATCCCTCTCACTCTCTATCCCTCCCCCTCTCTGTAAAAAATTAATAAAATATATTTTTAAAAAATTAAGTAAAAGCAAAGTATAAAATATAGCTCATGGAATTATATATTTTTAAAAAGAAGGAAGGAAGGAGAAAGAGGAGGAAGAGAGAAAGAGAAAGCAAGAAAAGCTACACTTCATCTAGTAAATAGGTCTCTAACATTCAAACAATATGCTAAAGAGGGATTAATATTAATCTCAGGGAGAAATGTTTAAACTTTCTTCTTGGTTGACATATCTTTTTATTTTTCAATTACAGTTAACACTTAATATTATTTTATATTACTTTCAGGTGTACAAGACAATTATATAATTAACAAAGTGATCCCCCCAATAAGTCTAGTAGCCATGTGGTACCATACATACTTATTACAATACCATTGACTATATTTCTTACATTGCACTTTACATCCCCATGACTGCTTTGTATGTTTGTTTTTTAACTTTTTATTGATTTATTGGGATAACATTGGCTAATAAAATTATATAAGTTTCAGGTGTACAATTTTATAATACATCATATGTATACTCTATGTATGTTCTCCACCCCAAATCGTCTCCTTCCATCACCATTTATCCACCATACTGCCACCTCTTCTACCTCTGCCACACCCTTTTCCCTCTGGTAATCACCATATTTTTGTCTGTGCCTATGAGTTTGGTTTTAGGTTTCTTTTTTGCTTAATTCCTATGTCTTTTTCACTCAGTGCCCAATCCCCATCCCCTCTGACAGCTGTCAGTCTGTTTTCTATCTATGAGTCTATTTCTATTTTGTTTGATAGTTTATTTTTGTTCATTAGATTCCATATATAAGTGAAATCATATGTCTTTCTCTGATTGGCTTATTTCTCTTAGCATAGAACTCTCCAGGTCTATCTATGCTGTCACAAAGGATACGATTTCCTTTTTTTTTTTATGGCCCAGTAGTATCCCATTGTGTAAATATACTACAGATTTTTTTTATCCACTCATCTACTAATGGACACTTGGGTTGCTTCCATAGCTTGGCTATTGTAAATAATGCTACAATGAACATAGGGATACATACATTCTTTTGAAATAGTGTTTTGGGTTTTGTCAGATATATTCCCAGAAGTGAAATTGCTGGGTCATAAGGCAATTCTATTTTTAATTTGTTGAGGTAACTCCATGCTGTTTTCCACAGTGGCTTCACCAGTCTGCATTCCCACCAACAGTGCATGGGGGTTCCCTTTATTCCACATCCTCACCAGCACTTGTTTATTGATTTATTGATGGTAGCCATTCTGGCAGGTATGAGGTCATAGCTCACTGTAGTTTTAATTTGCATCTCTGTAATGATTAGTGACACTAGCATCTTTTCATATGTCTATTGGCCACCTTATCTCCTCTTTGGAAAAGTGTCTATTCAGGTCCTTTGCCCGTTTTTTAATTGGATTGTTTGTTGTTTTTCTGGCATTGAGTTTTATAAGTGCTTTATAAATTTTGGATAATAAACTCTTATCAGATGTATCATTGGTGAATATGTTTTCCCATTCATTGGTTGTCTTTTCATTTTTTTGATGGTTTCCTTTGCTGTGAAAAATTTTTTTAGCTTGATGTAGTTTCATTTGTTTATTTTTTTCTTTTGTTTGTCTTGCCTGATGCAATATATCAGAAATATATACCATCAGCTGCAGAGCAAAGCCTCAAATAGGCATGCCTCTCACATTCAATGACAAATGTGAGGGTATAGAGGTCAAGTAAATTGAGGGTGCAGTAGAGGTGTCAATTCCAAAATACCATGTAGGGATTAGGAACCATATTGAAAATGCACATACATCTTAAAGCATGACTAGTACATGGTTTTATAACATGAATTTTAAAATTATGGATCTTAGTACTACAGGGTACAAATAGGAGTGGGTTCTCTTTCTATTATATACAGTGATTCACTTGGAAATGTGTGTGTTCATTTCTTACAACTCTGGACTTTATGAGTTTAGAGTACTCTTACAAAGTAGAGACAGGAAATTTTGTGGTAGACCATCATGGAATCTATAGTCACATCTCCTTTGTTTAATTTGGATAATGAGACAGATCCAACAGCACAGCTATGAGAGACATGGTGACTGGTCTCAGATACCTCAAGAATAGGGGTCTGATAATCCCACCAGGTAAGCCATCTGGACCTGCCCAAATACTCACCAAAGTTGAAGCAAATCTAGTATGGTGTTGGAGTAGTACTCTGGAACTGAACTGTGCCTTTCCAAGGAGTAAGTATAATCAACAAATTTTCAAGTTTGTTGCTATGAAGATATATTTATTTCTTAAAAGTTCAGCCTGGAGCAGGAGATGGAGATAAAGATTAAGAAGTCATTATTCTGATTCATAGATATGGATGAACCATAAAGCTAAGGAAGTTCTGAGAAAGTTCATAGTATAACCATATCTTTTTAGACATTATGCAATATGGAATTATCATCTTGTCCCAAATATCACAACTTTTTTGAACCATAGCTAATACTGAAATTCCCATTTTTTCCCCACATAAGTATGTGTCTGAATATGGGTTCTAGATTTTATAACTTAAAACTCTTTACATTGCCAGAGGAAGATCAACAAATATTGAAATAGCAAGAATAAAATTTCTTACATTAAAAAACACTTTTCCATTTAAAAAAATAAACATCTCATCAACAAATATGCCTTCATATTTTATCTAAAGATGCAAATTTTAGTGAAACCAGCAAAATGGCAAAAGTAAGATCAGAAAAACCCTGTAATAATTTTGTTTCTATTGTGAAGCTTTCTTTAAATTATGTATATATGTGTGTTATATGTGTATATGTGGCCCTTTCTAAGACATTTTCATATCTTAATAATTTTAAGGTAAAAATCTAATGTCTTCTCAAATTAAAATAATCCACTTCCATGGGGAGAAAAAATGGCGGCCGTATAGGCAGACCTGTTGTACACCTAGTCCCAGGGCCAGACTGGAAATACAACTAAATTGGAGAACATTCACCTGGAATTTCCAACTGAAGTCCAGCTGAGGAGGAAACTTATATTAAAGAAGTACAGAGGAGAGGAACCAAGATGGCGGCGTAAGGTACAGACCTGTGCGTGCTGTCTCCCACAACAACATCGAGACTACCAACTATAAAAGAAACAGTTGTCATTCAGAACCATGGGAAAGCTGGCCCGGTGGAAGCTCTACAACTGGAAGGAAAGAAAGAAGAGCATCGAGACTGAGTAGGTTGTGCAGAGACTCCAAGAATGGAGGTACGGAATCGCGCGCCAGGCTGGCTGCAACTGGATGCGCGGTTTTTTTCAATCAGAAGGGGGATGCGGACTCTCAAATCCACTGAGCGTGTTTGGGGCAGGATACTAAGGTCCCAGACCCCTACGGGGAGAAGTGGGACGGCCTTGCAACGACCCGAAGAGCGAGAGTGGCTGTCTCACGGAACTGCTTGCCGGCACTCGGGGATGCAAGTAGCTGAGTAGTGGAGAGGTGAATAGATGTGGAGATGCCATTGCCCTTGGCCCCACCCTGGTGACTCCCGGGGACCCTGCCCTACTCAAATTACATCCCCAACCAAGCTGTGCTAGTGACACAAAGAGAACCACTGATGCTTTTGCAGCCCAGCCCAGCAGAATGCAGATTTCAACTCCTTGCATACATAAGGGACACAATAAAGAAGCAAAATCAGGTTCGGAGGAAGCCGGAACCGGGCACGGCTGGGCCGGCGACGTGGAACCGCTGTACCAGCAAACGCACAGGCAGGCCCACCAGATCCAGTCTCACATGGGGCGCTGGGTGAGGGCAGACAGGAAGTCTGAGCACTTGGTAGAAAACGAAATCCAAGCAAGCATACCAGATATTCAGCCACCAGGAACACCTGGAGATTTTGTCCAGCAAGGAGCCGCCCAACAAAGGACAGAATGCCAAACTTCGTGTTGCT
>NW_005356635.1:3256325-3258115 GCF_000412655.1 Myotis brandtii
GACGGCCCCTGTGAGGCTGAGATGGCCCCTGTGAGACTGAGATGGCCCCTGGGAAGCTGAGAAAAATACCACATGAACTCACTCATTTATGGATAATAAGAAACATTATAGACCAGGGGTCCTCAAACTTTTTAAACAGGGTGCAAGTTCACTGTTCCTCAGACCGTTGGAGGGCCGAAATATAGTTAAAAAAAAAAACTATGAACAAATTCCTATGCACACTGAGCATATCTTATTTTGAAGTAAAAAAAAAACAAAACGGGAACAAATACAATATTTGTATTTGCATGTGACCCGTGGGCCGTAGTTTGAGGACCCCTGTTATAGACTGATGAACAAAAATGGATACAGAGGCAGAGCAGCATTGAGCAGACTGTCAAACTACAGTGGGAACCCTGGGGAGGGTTGGGGGGAGTAGAAGATCAACCAAAAGACTTATATGCATGCATATGAGAATAACTAATGGACACAAGACCCTGGAGGGTGGGGGAAGCCGGGGGAATGTCAAGGGGGAGAAAAAAGGAGACATGTGTAATACTCTTTGTAATACTTTAAGAAATTAAAAAAAAAAAAAAAAAGGACAGAAAACACCTGGAGACCGGTAGGAAGGGCAAGGTCACGAGAGGAGTGGACCCAGTTGCTGGGGCAGTTGGCTGGCAGGCTGAGAGAGGAGGGAGCACTGGTCTACAGGAGAGTCTGTTCCTCCAGAATATAGAGGCCCAGAACTGGGCTGGGCTCCATAGTCTGGGGCACCAGAGGTGAGACCTTGGCCCACGTAATATCCAGCTATGAAAGGCATCAGGGCTGCTGGCCATGGCAAAGTCTGGAGCTGGTAGACTGGAACTGGTCAGAGAGAAAGCTGGAGTTTCATTTTCTTTGTTTTATTTATTTTTTAACCCAGAGCACAGGAGTTTTCATTTGCAGCTATTTATCCGAGGCTTTGGCGCAGGGGGGAAAGACATAGACTCGAGGTGCCTAGGGAGAGGCTGGGGTGGGAAACATTGCAAAGAGATGTGGAAAAGCAGCAGCCAGGAACATTTGATCATAGGCCCCCAAAAAGAAATGGCCATTTTTCCTAAGAGAACCTAGCTGCTCCTAGTAGCTGCAGGGCAGGAAAACAAAAAACACCACCACCCTAGGACAGTGGTTCTCAACCTTCCTAATGCTGGATCCTTTAATACAGTTCCTCATGTTGTGGTGACCCCCAACCATAAAATTATTTTCGTTGCTACTTCATAACTGTAATTTTGCTACTGTTTGAATTGCAATGTAAATATCTGATATGCAGGATGTATTTTCATTTTTACAAATTGAACATAATTAAAACATAGTGATTAGTCACAAAAACAATATGTAATTATATATGTGTTTTCCGATAGTCTTAGGCGACCCCTGTGAAAGGGTCGTTCGACCCCCAAAGGAGTCGCGACCCACAGGTTGAAAACCGCTGCCCTAGGAGTTACTGCTTGTTCTACCTTCAGGAGCCCTGCATGCCACACCCTGCATTTTGAGCTTTTCGGAGAGGAAAAAAAAGCAGAGGCCAAGCCTAAGGGTTTGAAAAATCTGGATTGGAGGAAGGGCCATCTGTCCCACTATCTTGGGAATCAGACTGGTACTTTCCCTGCATGGGAAACCTGATAAAAAAAACTCCAGGTTTTGCCCTAACTCAGTGGTCGGCAAACTGCAGTTCGCGAGCCACATGCGGCTCTTTGGCCCCTTGAGTGTGGCTCTTCCACAAAATACCACCTGCGTACAGTGTGATTGAAACTTCGTGGCCCATCCACAGAAGT
>NW_005356635.1:3258255-3264833 GCF_000412655.1 Myotis brandtii
GCGAGCCACATGCAGCTCTTTGGCCCCTTTAGTGTGGCTCTTCCTAAGCCTTAGGAGTACCCTAATTAAGTTAATAACAATGTACCTACCTATTTAGTTTAAGTTTAAAAAATTTGGCTCTCAAAAGAAATTTCAATTGTTGTACTGTTGATATTTGGCTCTGTTGACTAATGAGTTTGCTGACCACTGGGCTAGGGCATACAAGGCAACTATTACTTAGAAATAAACTTAACCAAGAGGGTAAAAGACTTATACTTAGAAAACAGCAGGACGTTGAAAAAAGAGATAGAGGAAGTTATAAACAAATGGAAGAATATACCGTGTTCATGGATTGGTAGAATCAACAAAACTTTGGCGAATCAATACAGTACTCTTTCAGAGAATAAAGATGCAGTTAAATATTACTTGAGTGATAATTTTAAATCCAAAAATGTCACTTAAGTACCAAATTAAAACACTGTGGGTTTTTTTGTTTGTTTGTTTTTTGTGGTTTTTTTTTTTACAGAGAGGAAGGGAGAGGGAGAGGGATAGCAAGTTAGAAACATCAATGAGAGAGAAACATCGATTCAGCTGCCTCTTGCATGCCCCCTACTGGGGATGTGCCCGCAACCCAGGTACATGCCCTTGGGCGGAATCGAACCTAATATGTGGAATCTAATGAACAAAATTAACTGATGAACAATATAGATCCAGGGACATAGAAGCATAGAACAGACCGACAAATTTCAGAGGGAAGGTAAGGATGGTGAGTGGGTGGATAGAGATTAATGAAGAGCTTATATGCATACATGCATAACCTATGGACACAGAAAATAGAGTGGTGAAGGCCTAGGAGGGGTGGGTACAGGGTGGAAGGTGTCAATGGGAAAATGAATACACAAACAAAGGGGACATTTGTAATACTTTCAACAATAAAGTTAAATTTAAATAATAAATAAATAAAATAAAAATCTATCTCCCCCCCCCAAAAAAAAACCAAACCCACACAATATCTTAAGATACCACTGAGCCCATTGTAGGCTTATAATTAAATGTAATTAACATTTATGCTTAATGGATGTCATCCAGTGTATAACAAATTGTCCTGCGAAACAAAGAAACACACTGTTCTTTATCTCTGTTTGACAGTGTGGTCTGCATTGGATGGCAGGGTCAGGTCAAGCATGGTAACACACAAGGCAAATTGGGCAATTCTGAGTGGGGTTTCAGTGGCCATGCTGAATCATGCAGAACTGTTAGCTAAGGGACCTGGACTATTATTCCATTCTAAGGAACACAGCCACATAGTAGCACAGAGGGATTTAAGGAGTGAGTATTGAATCAGGCAGCAAACCAGGAAGGATGTCTGAAACCAAGAACAGAAATGGAACAAGAAAAGGATTATCCCAGAAAAGAAGAGATGAAAGGAACAAGTCTAGCTTCCATGTTCACAGTCTTATTTGATGCTGATTAGCTGAGTTAATGGCTCAAAACACAGTCAGTAGAAATGTAAAACTAAAACAAAATAAAATCCTACTTTAAAAAAATCAGGTCTCTTAATAAATCTAGAAAAAGCTTTAGGTGGCAGTCCTATGGCCCACCCAATCCCTAACAAAAAAAAAAAAAAAAAAAAAAAAGGAACATTTTAAACAGTAATTGTGAAATACAATCCTGTAAGGATTAGTTTTGCCAAGTTGGATACTTTCCTTTCCTCTATCCAGAGAATATGTGCAGAAACCTCACATGCCCTTTTGGTTGTACAACAAAGCTCTTAAGATTTTCTCTTTGTATTGCCATGTGTACAGTAACACTTAAAAATAAAATTTCAGTTAAAGAGTATAAAAGACGCTCTGGAAATTTTCAGAACATGTCATCATTTTCAACTTCTTGAAAACAAATAGAAATAAAATGCAAATGTTTGACCAGATGAAATTGTCAAACTCACCACTCCTGAGTTATCAATAAAGAAATCAGAATGGAACAAGATTTTGTTTGAGCTAAGGCAAACTTTAAAGTTTTGTACAACTCCGTGATTCTTCATTGTTCTCTTATTCTTTTTCTCTCTTCCCTTTATTGCTAAAGATTCTCTTTACTTTTTGTATTTATTTACTACTAGAGGCCCAGTGCATGAAATTCATGCATGGGTAGGGTCCATAATCCTGGCCAGCGATCAGGGCCAATCGGGGCGTTCTGGCTGCCTGCTGGGGCCTTCCTTTGTTCCACGCCACCCCCTGTTAGTCAGCTCACGTCATAGCGAGCAATCGAACTCCCAGACTCCTGAGGGGACACTTTGCATATTATATATATATATATATATCTCCATGTAGATGCCTCACAGCTAGCAAGTCTTTTTAACCTTTCTGTTTGGAGAAAGGAGTATGCGTACAAATGGAGGAAATACAGTACTTCGAGTATAATTGAGGACTACTGTAGAAGTGTTTGTAACAGGCAATTTTGGAAAAAAAGAACAAAACTCAAATACATCCTCTGTCTCATCCAGCCCCTGTCATTTGAGCAGATAGATCTCTCTGCAGGGACCAGGTCCAGTGTATCTGGGACCCCAGAATCAGTCCTAGCTCCCTGGAAAGGAAGCTGACCCAACTTTTTGAAGTTTGTGGGGGAAGGGTATGTGGTTAATGGGCATCTCTTTTTTTCAGCTGTGACTGGTGCAGAGCAAGGAGCTGCATCCTACCAATTGGAGCACATGGGAAATATCCTGCTTCTGAATATAAAAAAGTAAATGTCTTGTTACCAAAGTGGAGAAATTTATGAAATGGTTAATGCAGAGAAGCTTCTTTTAGACGATGCCTCTTCTCACTACTCCCAGACATGCCTCCCTCAGACTGATGATGGGCAGGGTGGCCTCCTACTCACCAGATCTGCCTTGGACACTGGTAGGACCAGAGATGGGAGTGTGAGAGCTCTCACTCTTGAGGCTTTCAGCTCCAGAGGGTGTCTGTTTGGAGGAGGACTGGTAACAAATTTTGTTCTCTCCCAGCCTTCTACAGAAAACCATATTCCCAAGCAAAACAATCATTTTTCAAAAGACGCCCAATATTCACATAGGCCTCCGGACTGGAAATGGGTCTTCTTCAAATTCCCAAGGAGAAGCGGCCTAGGGTGGGTCTGCTGTTCCTGATCAACCAACTCGGCCTTTCTCTGCTGTACTTCTCCGAGCCGGGCTCTGGGTTCCGCAAAGGGAGAGGTTCCCTGAACCCACTTCCTGCACACCTAGGCTAGGATACATCTCATAGGAGGCGGCTTCAGTGCTGGGTAGGCGGCAACCAGGTCCTCTGGCAACTCGCCTCCTGGGCTGCAGTCCAAAGTCTCCCAGCGCCCCAGCCTTGGATGCTCTCCGCAGTGCCCGCACCACCAGTCACCTCAGTGCAGGCCCCAGCAGCCTGGGGTACGGCCCACCCAAGCCAGCCACCCTGCAGCGCGGCCACCACACCCACTGCCGCTGGTAGCTCTCTGCTGCTGCTGCTCCAGGTGCAGGACGCTATGGGCACTGCCATCTTTGTTGGGTTAATTTGTATACTCACGCCTCATTGGCTGTGGATGTCACGGAGGGATGGTCAATTTACATATTTGTCTATTACCAGTATAGATAATTTCTCAATTGAAAGATTTTTAGTATTTTACACTTTGGTTTTTCTCAAATCAATGTCTGTCTTACAATCAACTTGTATATTTATTGCAAATGTTTTTTTTCCTCAGAAGCTGTCACTAATTTGAATATTTTACTTAGAACCGAATTAAAAAACTACAGCATAAAAAATTGCAACAATCTTTCAAAAAATGAATTCAATAAGACATATCTAGAATAGTTAACAAATCCTAAATTTTACTGCAGAGATCCTGTTGATCTACACATTTTAATTTAATAGTGAAGATAGTAGATCGAGTATATGCATTTACTTTGTCTGCTTCCCTGTATTCCATTAAAATCATTTCAAAGAGCTGTCTAAAAAAGCATATCATCCAAGGACAAAGGGAAGAGGACAGAAAGTGATGGTCTCAAAATTTCAGAAGCTGTAAGAGAAATAGGTAAATGATGACTGACTTAGAAGAAGCAAATTTAAATCCTAACCACTAAATTTTAAGTCAAGTATAGAAAACAAGGAAACTAAAATTCATATTGCAAACTCTTTAAAACATGGGAATTGATGACATCAGGTACCTCTAGAGGGGAAATATAGGGCAAAAACTGAAGGAATATGGAAAATTTGTTTCGGTTAGACACCAGGTCACCTCTACCATTCCGTGTAGCTAAACAATTGTCTTCTCCCCGCAGAGGCTAGAGGTTTATTCTCAGAAGAGACAGCATACATAGATGAAGGTAAGAGTGCCTTTCCACTAAGAAAGTTGGATAATTGCTTTCTTAGGATCTGACCAACCCTTCTCCCATCCCTCCAAAGATAGAAGTAATGACATCAAGATTTCCCCATTGAAATGTTCCACCCAGGATATCAAGCAGTAAGCCCACAATCAACCACTCCTTCCCATTTTTAGTGCCACATTCTACACCATGAGAAAACAACCAAGGATCAAAGCCATCATCAAAGAAACAGACCAAAACAAAGAGATAAAAGGCAACAGATTATTTAAGTAGAAGAAAAGAAAAACATAAAGCAAACAGAAAATGGTTACTGATGTCCTAATATAGATAAGAAGAGAAATTACATACATTTTAAAAAATAAAAAAAAGGGAGACTGAAAACAATGTCTTGGAAATTAAAACTATAGTAAGTTTTGAGAAAACAAAGTGTAGAAAATATCCCAGGAATTAGAATAGAAAGAGTAAAAACTGGAAAAGACAAAAGTAAGAAATGGGAAAGTCAGAGTATTAGCCCAGGAGGTCTGACATCTAGATAGTAAAAGCTGCGAAAAAGCAGAAAATAGAAAGGAATGTATCCCTACTGACACAATTCAAGAAAATTTCTGAGAACTAAAAGATATGAATTTTTCCAGATTGATAATATACCCAGTATATTGAGTAAAACGACCATCATAAATTTTCAGGATGCTGAAAACAAATATAAAGCCCTAAAAGCTTCTAGAAAGAAATTTAAGTCACATACTCTTCCAGTTACTAGTATCATGCAATAAATCTCCCCAAACTTATTGGCTTAAAAAATTTTTTTATTGTGCTCTTTGATTTTGTGGATCAGAAAACTGGACAGGGTACTGTGGAAATGGCTTGTTTCTTAACAACATCTGAGACTTTAGCTAAGAGACTCAACTGCGAGAGAGCTCAGAAAATGGATGGAATCAGCTGAAGTATCTTTCACTCACATATTTAGCATTGGCTGCTGTCAGCTGGAACCTCAGCTGAGGGCTGTTGACAGAACCATTTCCTGTGCTTTCTCCATTTGCCCTGGGTTTCCTTAAAGAATGGTGTCTAGGATAGTCAGACTCTTATACTGCAACTCAGGGTTCCACAAATGTGTGTCCCCATAAACGAGGTGGAAGCAGCATTGCTTTTTCTAATCGATCTTCAAAGTTCCCACAACATTACTTCTACCACATTGTATTGATTATAAGCAACTCTCTAATTCAAGGGAAAAGCACCCATATCACAATGGGAGGGTGAAAAGGCCACATTGTCAAAGGTAGTCTTATACTGCAACTCAGGGTTCCACAAATGTGTGTCCCCATAAACGAGGTGGAAGCAGCATTGCTTTTTCTAATCGATCTTCAAAGTTCCCACAACATTACTTCTACCACATTGTATTGATTATAAGCAACTCTCTAATTCAAGGGAAAAGCACCCATATCACAATGGGAGGGTGAAAAGGCCACATTGTCAAAGAGCATGTGAGATGAAAGATATTTGGCAGTCACTTTTGGGAAATAAAATCTGACATTGCACAAAATAAAAAATTTGAATAATGGCTCAAATAGCAAGACTGGAAGCTGGATGACAATGGAATGATGCAATCAAAATGTAAAGGGAAATAAATTTCAACCTGTAATTCTATTTGCAAGCAAACTAGCATTAATGGGTGAGTGGAATAATGACATTTTCAGACACAGCATCTCAAATATTTGAGATTTCTCATGCACTCTTCCTCAAAAAAGTTACTGAAGGACATGTTCCAAAGTGAAACCAAGAAAGAGGAAGATGTGGGCTTTAGAAACCAAGGATCTCCACACAATACAGAGGCAAGGAAGTCCCAGAGGAAAGTAGAGATAGAGCTTAGGACAGTGATGGAGAACCTTTTGAGCTCGGGGTGTCAGCATTTTGAAAAACCCTAACTTAACTCTGGTGCCGTGTCACATATAGAAATTTTTTTTTTTATTAAATCTTTATTGTTCAGATTACATTTGTTCCTCTTTTTTTCCCCCCCATAACTCCCCTCCTCCCAGTTCCCCCCCCACCCCCCGCCCTCACTCCCCCCCCCCTGTCCTCATCCATAGGTGCACGATTTTTGTCCAGTTTCTTCCCGCATCTCCCATTCCCCTTTCCCCCCCAAGAATAGTCAGTCCATTCCCTTTCTATGTCGTCCCTGATTTATAATCACCAGTTCATTCTGTACATCAGATTATTTATTCACTTGATTCTTAGATTCACTTGTTGATAGATGCATGTTTGTTGT
>NW_005356635.1:3268337-3274641 GCF_000412655.1 Myotis brandtii
GCCCGGCTGGCTGAAAGCAGGTTTCTGGGGTTTTGTTTAGCTTCTATATTTGTAACAATGTTTCTTAAACTGCAAGCTCAGAGGCCGGCAAGGCAGGCGGGGAATGTTGGCTTCCTCCGTCACTGAAGCAAGCAAGCCTCCTGTTCGCTTCAAGCTGCCTGGATGCCGGCCGCCATCTTGGTTGGCAGTTAATTTTCATATCACCCTGATTAGCCAATGGGAAGGGTAGCTGAGGTACGGCTAATTACCATGTTTCTCTATTATTAGATAGGATACCAGTGACTACATTTAGCAAAATGTAAATTGTTCTAACAAATATCATTAAATTGAGAAGGATAAGGTAGAGGAAGGGGCACTTCTCTTGTTTTATGGTTGGAAGTTAACAGAAACTGTCTAAATTTAAAAATCTTGAAGAAGCAACATAAAAAATATTATTTTAAAATGTGGAGAAAAGTATCAGCTAAATATTTATGGAGATCGTTCCTGTGCAAGGGGAAAAGGGACACAGAGGACTATTACTTTTATAATAAGACTTGTAGAAATAATCTTTGTTCACACATAACATTGCCAAAAATAAACATAAAAGATTGGGCATAGAAATGTATCAACTAGCTAAATATGTCTCTGGAAATTTCCAGTGTGTTAAGTTGTTGCCAGTGGTGGTGGTGGTGGTGGTGTATAGAGTGGTGGAGGATGCTGTGTTTGATAGGGTGACTTTTCCCGTTAGTTGGGCTCACATTGAGTCACCCCACTCCTGAGCCTTATCCCCATAGATTTTCCCTAATGGTCCAGAGTGTGACCTGGACCTAACATGTTTCTGAAACTCCCAGGTTGAGAATCAGGCACTAGAGGAGGGGCAGCAAGATTTTTCTGTAAAGAGATAGATAATTAATTTCTGTAAAGAGACAGAAATTTCCTGTAACAAGAAGGCCACCTTATTATCCTGCAAAGTCCACCAGTCAATAGATTGTTTACACATTGCTCTGTAGAGCTTTGTTAGCCACATGTGGTTTCTATCACATATTCTTCTTCGTTTCATTTTGTTTTGTTTCACAACCCTTTAAAAGTGTAAAAACCAGGCTTAGCTCATTGGGCACAGAAACAGGCTGTGGGCCAGGTTTGGCAAGCAGGCAGTAATTTGCTAACCGCTGCACTAGAGATTCCTACCCTATCATCCTTCAGCGTTACTTTAAGTTGACAGTAAAGGATTTTAAAAGGTATCGTACAAAGGCAAGGGTGAGAAAAAACAGTAGATGGCAGCATACCGGAATGTCAATAAGTCATTGGAAAACAAAAATAAATAACAGCTGCAAACTGGTACCTGATGAAGCAAAGTGGGGAAAGCTAATGTGTGGGTACCTACTGAGGGGATTACTAATGTGAATTGAGCTTGACTGCCCTCTGGAGCCCCATAAAGCCTCAAGACTTGAAAGCCAATGGCTAAAGCCACACACGGGTAGGGAGAGGGAGCATGTTATAGAGCAGTTCCAGTTGCAGACTGTGCACCCCTCTCTCAAAACACCAAGGCAGAGGAGTACAAGCTTCTTCAATGAGAAACTGAGCAGCTTAAAGGGAAAATACTGTGGAAATTTCCTGTAACAAGAAGGCCACCTTATTATCCTGCAAAGTCCACCAGTCAATAGATTGCTTACACATTGCTCTGTAGAGCATCCTTCTAAATATGAGTGGGGAGCCAAGCATTGCCAGGAATTTGAGAAAAGTCTCTAATATAATAACTGGACAAAAACAATACAAAATAAGAACCCAGAGAAAATAGAGCATATGCTAGGAGCATAAGAAAGCTTCCAAAAATATATCACTAATATCCTCCAAATATTAGAGAATGTATCGTAATCAAGGAGAAGTAATAAAAGGCTATTTAAAAGGAACTAGGTAATAACTTTAAAACAAACATCAAAGAACTAAAATAAAATTTCAACAGAAGTTTTAGAAAGTAAAGTCATGGAAATCTCTCAGAAAAAAACTTTTTAAAGTTAAGAAAATTAGAGCATCAGTTTAGAAAGCCAAACATCCCAAATAACAGAATGCCGCAACCAGCACAGCTAGGGTTCAGGATCTGAAGAAGGGGCCATGCATAAATGAAAATTCTATACAAGAAATATGAATTTAGAAGGCATTGGGGGTCAGGGGTGTCTCTTTTGTGAAGAGCACACACCGAAACTCTGGCCAGTCCACTTTTTACTCAGTTTTAGATACACATCTTGCCCTCAGTAAAGCACAGCAAACAGGTAGTAGACAGACAGTCTCAAAAGTCAGTAAATATCAGTAAAGATTTACTTTGAGGCTATCAGGTCAGGAAATTGCTTTGAGCCACTGCTATCTCAACACAGAACAATCGGTGTATATCTTTAGCATTGCTAAAGCTCAAGGTTCATCAGCCTTCTGAGTTCTTTGATGCACTCTCATGATAGTATTGACAATGGATGGCTTCCTACAATAGAAGTTCCAAAATGAGGAATAACCTAGAAAATTCAATAACCTAGAAAAAATAGATAAGTTCCTATAAACATATGACCTTCCTACACGAAATCATGAAGAAATGGAAAATCTAAATAGACCAATCAGTAATGAGGAAATTGAGAGAATCATCAAAAACCTTCCAAAAAATAAAAGTTCAGGACCAAATGGCTTCACCATTGAATTCTATCAAAATTTCAAAGAAGAGTTAAATCCTAACCTTTTCAAACTCTTCCAAAAAATTGAAGAAGAGGCAATACTTTCTAACACATTCTATGAGCCTAATATAACCCTGGTACCAAAACCTGGCAAAGATACCAAAAAATTACAAACCAATATCTCTGATGAATACAGAAGCAAAAATCCTAAACAAAATACTAGCAAATTGAATACAATAGTACATCCAAAAAATAATACATCGGATAAAGTAGGGTTCATTGCAGGGACACAGCATGGTTCATCATATGCAAATCAATCAATGTAATACACCACATTAACAAAAGAAAAGATAAAAATCATATAACCTTATAAATAGGTGCAGAAAAAGCATTTGATAAAATACAACATCCATTTATTTTTATTAAAACACTCACTAAAATAGAAATAGAAGGAAAGTACCTAAACAAAATAAAGGCCATTTATGATAAACTCTAAGCTAATATCCTACTCAATGGTGAAAGCTTAAAGCTTTTTCTCTAAGATCAAGAACAAGACAAGGCTGTCCACTCTCACCACTATTATTTAACATGGTGCTGGAAGTCCTAGCCAGAGTAATAAGGCACGTGAAAGAAATAAAAGACATCAAAATAGGAAAGGAAAAAGGCAAACTATCACTTTTGTGGATGACATGATTCTGTATATAGAAAACCCTAAAGACTCTACCAAAAAACTATTAGAAACAATAAACAAAGTACAGTCAAGTTGCAGGATACAAAATCAATGTGCAAAAATCCATTGCCTTACTGTATACTAACAATAAAACTTCAGAAAAAGAAATGAAAAGAAAAAACACAATTCTTTTTGAAATTGAAATCCAAAGGATAAAATACCCAAGAATAAACTTAACAAAGAATGTGAAAGACCTGTGTACTAAAAATTACAAAGCATTATTAAGAGATTGAAAAAGACAAAGCAAAATGGAAAAATATCCCATGTTCCTGGATTGGAAGAATCAACATAGTTAAAATGGCCATATTACCCAAAGCAATATTTAATGTAATCCCCATCAAAATAGCAATATCATTTTTTCAAGAAATAGAAGAAGAAATTATCAGATTTGTATGGAACCACAAAAGACCCAGAATAGCCAAGGCAATCCTGAGAAAAAAAGAATGAAGCTGGAAATATCACACTACCTGACTTCACATTATACTACAGAGCTAAGATAATCAAGACAGCATGATATTGGCAAAGAAACAGACACACAGACAAGTGGAACAGAATAGAGAGCCCAGCTATAAAACCACATGTATATGGACAGGTAATCTTTGACAAAGGGCCAGAAACACACAATGGAGTAAAGATAGTCGCTTCAATAAATGGGGCCGGGAAAACTGGAAAGCCACATGCAAACAAATGAAAATCAATTACAGTTTGTCCCCATGTACAAAAATTAATTCAAAGTGGATCAATGACCTAAATATAAGACCAGAATCAATAAGTTACATAGAAGAATATATAGGTACCAACCTTATGGACCCTAGTCATAGAGAACATTTTATGAACTTGACCCCAAAGACAAGGGAAGTGAAGGCAGAAATAAATGAATGGGATTATATCAAACTAAAAAGCTTCTGCACAGCAAAAGAAACAGACAACAAAACCAACAGGCAGCCAACCAGATGGGAGGTGATATTTACAAACAGTAGCTCCAACAAAGGTTTGATTTCCAAAATATATAAAGAAGTCATAAAACTCAACACCAAACAAACAACCCAATCGAAAAGTAGGCAGAGGACTCGAAATTACACCTCTTCTAAGAAGACATATGAACAACCAATAAATATATGAAAATATGGTCAACCTCACTGGAAAATAGGGAAATGCAAAATAATACTACAATGAGATACCACTTCACACCTGTTAGAGTGGCTATTATCAACAAGAGACGCAATAACAAGTGTTGGACAGGTTGTGGGAAAAAAGGAACCCTCATTCACTACTGGTGGGAATATAGACTGGCACAATCACTGTGGAAAGCAGTCTGGCAATTCCTCAACAATTAAGAATAGAACTGCTGTATGACCTAGCAATTCCTCTTCTGGGCATGTAACTGAAAACCTCAAAATCATGTATTTGCAAATATATATGCACCTCTATGTGCATTGCAGCATTATTCACATGGAAACAGTCAAAGTGTCCTACCATAGAGAACTGAATAAAGATGTGGTACATATACACACTGGAATACTACTCAGCCATAAGAAAGAATGAAATAGCACCATTTGCAACAATACAGATGGACCTTGAGCACATTACCTAAGTGAAATAAGTCAGTCAGAAAAGCTAAGAACCATGATTTCACTCATATGTGGGATATAAAACTGAAACTCATGAACACAAACAGTAATGTGGTGGTTGCCAGAAGGAAAGGGATGGGGGTAGAAGGGAGTTCTAATATAAGGTGACAGGAGAAGATTTGACTTTGGGTGGTTGACACACAGTGTAATATACAGACCTTGTAACATAGAAACCCACATCTGAAACCTATATGTTCATGTTGACCAATGTTACCCCAATATATTTAATTTAAAAAAATAGTAATGTAAAATTTAGTCTCAATTTAACCAAACTTCTGATATAATTACAGTGGACACTTGGGGTAGGGGAATTACTAGGAGAGGGACTGTGTAAGAGAGCTGAACCATTTTTGTTTAACAAAAACAATATCAAAGATGATATCTGGATCTGATAAAAAAAAAAGATAAAAATAATTTTAAAGATGAGCATATTGTTTGGAAATAGAATGGTACATACCCAAAGTAACTAAAAGTATAAAAATGAATGGCTTCTAGATAGAAGGTGAGAAGAGTGCAAAAATATTTTTAGTCAAAAATCTATTATTTTGACAAGAAAAATGTATGTAAAAAGTTTCTAATCACTAATAGCTTAAATCACTTCCTTTTTGTAAGGATACATTCTAACAGGATTAAAATAGAGGGAGTTTTAAGAACCCAAATCAGAAAACTATAAGAACTAGTTTCCCTTGTGTAAATTCTAACTATAAGTATTTCTGAATTTGCTTTATTTTTATAGTAAATATTCAAGCTATATTGTTAGTGAAAAATTCAAGACGAGAACAGTATGCACTGAAGGACACAATATTTTTTTTGAAAAATATTCATGCATATATATTTATATGAAGGGTATCTCTGTTAGGATGCAACAGATATTGAGAAGAGTGCTTAACATGAGAAAGAGAACTGGAGTATATAGATAAGAAATGAGAGGAAGACTTCTTTTTCTCTACATACCTCTTTACATATTTTTTATTTTAAAATATCCTTATGAACTAATTGGATTTATGTTAAAGTAAGATAAACTTTAGTCATGGTGAGAAAATCCAGTAAGTAAATTTTTAGCATGTGTGTTTTATATCATGTGCAATCTACACTAATAAAAGAGAAACATGGTAATTAGCGAAGACCGCTACCCTTTTCATTGGCTAATCAGTGAGTATATGCAAATTAGCTGTCAGCAAAGATGGCGGTTAATCGCCAACAAAGATGGCAGCTAATTTGCATACATAGGCGCAATGATGGGAGGCAAAAGGGGAAAGACGGAAGAATGGTGGCAGGGCAGAGCTGGGGGGCGGGCAAAGGCAGCC
>NW_005356635.1:3275040-3276222 GCF_000412655.1 Myotis brandtii
GCCTGCAGCCCTCTGATCTGCTATCGTGAAGGGAGGGGCGGGGCCACAATCATGGCAGCACCCAGGGCATCCGGTGAAGCCGTGCCTGCGGCCCCTGGATATGTGATCATGAAGGGAGGGGTGGGTTAGCAGGCATGGCAGCACCCTGAGCACTGGGTGCAGGCCCAGGGTGCAGCCTGCCTGCAGCCCTCTGATCTGCCATGCGAAAGGAGGGGCGGGGCCACAAGCATGACATCCGGTGCAGCCGTGTCTGCAGCCCCCGATCTGCATGGAGAAGGGAGGGGTGGAGCAGCAGGCATGGCAGCATCCAGGGCACCAGGTGCAGGCCCTGAGTGCAACTGTGCCTGCAGCCCTCTGATCTGCTATTGTGAAGGGAGGGGCGGGGCCACAAGCATGGCGGCACCCAGGGCATCGGGTGCAGCCGTGCCTGCAGCCCCCGGATCTGCAATGGAGAAGGGAGGGGTGGAGCAGCAGGCATGGCAGCATCCAGGGCACCAGGTGCAGGCCCTGAGTGCAACTGTGCCTGCAGCCCTCTGATCTGCTATTGTGAAGGGAGGGGCGGGGCCACAAGCATGGCGGCACCCAGGGCATCGGGTGCAGCCGTGCCTGCAGCCCCCGGATCTGCAATGGAGAAGGGAGGGGTGGAGCAGCAGGCATGGCAGCATCCAGGGCACCAGGTGCAGGCCCTGAGTGCAACTGTGCCTGCAGCCCTCTGATCTGCTATTGTGAAGGGAGGGGCGGGGCCACAAGCATGGCGGCACCCAGGGCATCGGGTGCAGCCGTGCCTGCAGCCCCCGGATCTGCAATGGAGAAGGGAGGGGTGGAGCAGCAGGCATGGCAGCATCCTGGGCACCGGGTGCAGGCCCAGGGTGCAGCCTGCCTGCGGCCCTCTGTGCCATGCGAAGGGAGGGGCGGGGCCATAAGCATGATGGCACCCAGGGCATCAGGTGCAGCCGTACCTGCAGCCCCCAATCTACAATGGAGAAGGGAGGGGTGGGGCAGCAGGCATGGCAGCATCCTGGGCACCGGGTGCAGGCCCAGGGTGCAGCCTGCCTGCGGCCCTCTGATCTGCCATGCGAAAGGAGGGGCGGGGCCACAAGCATGACATCCGGTGCAGCCGTGTCTGCAGCCCCCGATCTGCATGGAGAAGGGAGGGGTGGAGCAGCAGGCATGGCAGCATCC
>NW_005356635.1:3277734-3280064 GCF_000412655.1 Myotis brandtii
CTCATGGCTGGTGAGTGCAGCGGAGGTGGCAGGAACCTCCGCGGCAGCACTGAGGAGCAGCGAGCCGAGTGGTAGGGAGCAGCAAGCAAGCAGGCGGGCGGTAAGGAGCAAGGGGTCCCAGACTGTGAGAGGGCACAGGCCGGGCTGAGGGATTCCCCCCCACCCCCAGTGCACGAATTTCGTGCACCGGGCCTCTAGTCTATATATATAAAAGTCCAGCAATCATTACAGCGGAATGACTGGAATGACCGGAATGAGCATACGACCGGTTGACCAGTCACTATGATGTGCACTGACCACCAGGGGGCAGACACTCAATTCAGGAGCTGCCCCCTGGTAGTCAGTGAGCTCCCACAGGAGAGCACCACTCAGCCAGAAGCTGGGCTCATGACTGGTGAGTGCAGCTGTGGTGGCGGCAGGAGCCTTTCCCGACTCCACAGGCATCACTACCAAGTGGCAGCAGCAGGCGCAGTGACCAGGATGAGTGTGAGCTGTGTGGCACTGTACTGGTTCAGGCTCCTCCCTGACCCTCTGCCACATGAGGCACTGCTATGTCCCTCGGGGGATGTCCGGCTGCAGGTTTAGGGGATTGGGCCTAAACCTGCAGTCAGACATCCCCCAAGGGGTCCCGGATTGTGAGGGTCCCAAGAACTTGGGTGCTATGGGCACTCCTGTAGAGCAAGCGGTTACCATGGATGGGTTCCATGTAAGTCCAATTTCAACCTGTTTTTTTTTCTTAACTATTTAAACACTAGAGACCTGGTGCACAAAATTTGTGCACAGAGTGCGGGGGTTCCCTCAGCCCAGCCTGCACTCCTCTCACAATCTGGGACCACTGGCTCCTAACCACTCACCTGCCTGCCTGCCTGATTGCCCCTAACAAAAAAAAAGGAGCAAGCAAGCCTCATGTTCGCTTCCAGCTGCCTGGCTGCCGGCCTGATCACCCCTAACTGCCCTCCTCTGCTGGCCTGATCGAGCCCCAAACTGCTCTCCCTTGTGGGCCTGATCTCATCCCCAACTGCCTCTACCTGCCTGATCACCCCTAACTGCCCTCCCTTGCCATCCTGATCTCACCCCCAACTGCCCTCCCCTGCCGGCCTGATCTCGCCCCTAACTGCCTTTTTCTGCCAGTCTGATCTCACCCCTAACTGCCCTTCCCTGCCGGCCTGATCTCGCCCCTAACTGCCTCTGCCTGCCTGATCACCCCTAACTGCCCTCCCCTGCAGGCCTGATCTTGCCCCCAACTGCCCTCCTCTGCCAGCAAATTTGGTTCTGATTGGTCAGTTTCTTTGCCAGTCAGCGTTAAAAGCTCTGCCTCCTAGGCAGCCATTGGCTCCTCACAGTTGACCCAGATTTGGTTCTGATTGGTTGCCAGTCAGCATCTCTGGGCCTATCAACGGGGCCAGATCAGAAATGTGGGGCTGATTAGCAGTCCCGGTGGAGGCCTGGAGAGAAATGGAGATGTGGCTGTTGGCCAGGCCAGGAGAGAAAGAGAGGCAAGTTCTGATCAACGGTTGCCACAGAGGCTATGGATCAGACCCTGCCTCTCTCTCTGCAGGCCTCTCTCCAGGCCTGATCCGCAGCCCCCTAGGCAGTCAGTGCTGGGTCAGGGCACCCGCAGCTGCCCCAGTCAGGGCACCCACAGATGCCCCAGCTGCGCCATGGCCATGGCAACCCAGCACTGACTTCGGTTTGGTCGAGCCTTCCCTGGTTAGGACCCTGGCTCTTTATTACATAGACTAGAGGCCCGGTGCCTGAAATTAATGCACTGGGGGTAGGGGTCCCTCAGCCCAGCCTGCCCCCTCTCACAGTCCGGGAGCCCTCAGGGAATGTCCTACTGACAGCTTAGGCCCACTCCCCACCGGGAGCGGGCCTAAGCCTTAGTCTGGCCGCGGAGGCTTGGAGCAGGCACCGTGTGTGTGTGTGTGTGTGTGTGTGTGTGTGTGTGTATGTGTGTGTGTTTGTGTTTGTGTGTGTGTGTGTGTGTGTGTCCGCTGGGGGCCTGCCCCCAGCCACGTCGGAGGCTCAGAGCAGGTGCCCCTCTGTGTTGATCTCTCAGGCTCCCAGCTGCACCTGGGTGTTGTTCTCTCAGGCTCGGGACCCTGGTTGTGACCGTTACAAAGTCCTGATCTCATTTGCATATTACTTCTTTTTATCCTATCTAATAAAAGAGAAACATGGTAATTAGCCGTACGGCCGCTACCCTTCCCATTGGCTAATCAGTGAGATATGCAAATTAACTGCCAGCCAAGATGGCGGCCGGCAGCCAGGCAGCTTGAAGCAAACAGGGAGGTTGCTTGCTTCAGTGACGGAGGAAGCCAAGCTTCCCC
>NW_005356635.1:3281875-3282934 GCF_000412655.1 Myotis brandtii
GTGCTTTTCCGAATTAATGAGAGAAAACATTGATTCTCCTGCTGCCCACGAAGGTGGAAAGTGAAGTGGGGAGACATGTGGGGAATGAGCAAGGTTCCCTGTCTGGGGGTTCCAAATCTGCTGTTGGTTTTTTTCACCACTGACTAGAGATATACAGGGTGTCCCCCCAAAATGTATACACACTTTGAATACCTACTAATTCCAATGGTTTTAAGCATAAGAAAGGAACAACAATGGAGCTGTTATCTGTTAAAAGTGTGGGCACAAACAGGTAGTTGGACATTCCCTGAGGGGTCTCAGATTGGAGAGGGTGAAGGCCAGACTGAGGGGCCCCTTCTCCCCCCCCCCCACCCCAGTGCACAAATTTCGTGCACTGGGCTACTAGTATCTATATAATAGATATGAACTTACAGCTCAGCCCCTCTCAGAGCAGGCAGAAGCAGCCAGGACATTGGAGGGCCAGTGTCTGGGAGAAGGGGCATGGAAAGGAGTTTTGGGCGCATGGCTACCTGGGGGTTAGGGATAGGATTGGAGTCTCTTTCTCTATAAGCAAAGGAAAGAGATAGGAACCACTGTTTTGGTGGCTGCACATGTCTCCCCCTTGAGCCCTGCAGTGCAGCGGGCTTGCACGCTGTTTGCAAACATGACACTCTGTGCACAAGTGCAGAGGAGGCGTGCCCCACACTGCCTCGGGAGTCTCTTCAGTGGGTCTCTTCCTCGGGGAGAGGGGTTTCTTTGGTGCAAATTACATGAGATCTGAACTTAAAGGTGGAAGGCAGCGCCCCAGACTGAGTTCCCAGAGGGAGACTGCGCCCTGGTTACCTTCAGGCAAAGGCACTGGGAACCATTCTTGACGTTGGGCACATGTTCGCTAAACTGCGTGGCCCACGGAGCTGTGCCAGTATCGGGGCATAGCGAGCAGAGGAGGGAAAGGAGGGTGGGCACGCAGGGCCCCTTGCCTTGGGGGTCTGAGTGTTGGTTGCAGCTGGGAGGTGGTGGGAGCAGTGCCTTGGGATTGAGGGAGAGACCTCATGGGCTTCGGAAGCCTGCAAATGAGCC
>NW_005356635.1:3283245-3284057 GCF_000412655.1 Myotis brandtii
CGCAGCAGCACCCCATCCCAAAGTGTGCTGCCCGCTACCTGCTTGCGGGGGTGGGGTGTGGACGCAGGGGCCACTGAGCTGGACCACCCGGTCCCCAGCGTGTTCTCCTCCTGGAGGCGTCCAGCTGTAGCCCTCTGACCCCATTAACTGGATCAGTGGTGGGGTGGAAAGCGACCTGGGAGGGTGAGGAAATGAAACTTGGGAGAGTACCAAGGGTGCAGTCCCTCTGACCTTCCCCTCCCAGGATAATGCTGCGTTTGGTGGTGGGGGGGGGGTCTCTCTCTCTCTCACACACACACACACACACACACACACACACACACACACACACTCACTCACTCCTTCCTCCCCTCTTCCCTGGCCTGGTGAATCTTCACGCAGAAAGTTAGCCCTAGCTCCTCAGAACCAACCCTCGCTGGAGTGGCCTCTGTTTTGTTTTGTTTTTTTTCTCACAGTGTTTTTTTCTAACCTCTAAACCGGCAGTTGGACATCCCCAAAGGGGTCCCGGATTGTGAGTGACTATGTTATAGCTTATAAACTGCTACATCCCACACACAGTTAAACAAGGAAGGTGGCTTCTGCAGTATTTGAAAAATAGATCTGTGGCTGCTTAATCCTAATTCATCAGAAGAATCTGCAAACTGTCCACATCCTGGTTATTCTACATGGAGATGAGCATGCATTCCTATATATTGGGAACAGTCTCTTAGATTTAAAAATTAAAACCTGGAAAGGCTACTCTAACACTGAAAAATCAGGATGATGCAGTGATGACATGCATGGACTCTGGCTTGTACATTTTGTGGTCAGCC
>NW_005356635.1:3284151-3307321 GCF_000412655.1 Myotis brandtii
AAAAAATGTAGCTGCCCATACAACAGCAAGATGCCTTTCACCTGTATGAAAAGTATGGTTACTGGTGCATGCAGCATCCCGGATTGCAAGAGGGATGTCCGACTGCACGGGGATCGGGCCTAAACCAGCAGACAGACATCCTCCAAGGGGTCCTGGATTGCGAGAGAGCGCAGGCCGGGCTGAGGGCCACCCCCTCACCCCTCCACCCCCCGCCCCATGCATGAATTTTGTGCTCTGGGCCTCTAGTATTATATGTAAAGAAAACAGATATTTATACTCATCTCATAGTTCTGACAGAAGATTTACAGGAAGAGGAACAGTTTGCAACATGGAGATGTAAAACATGGGTTTCTCTGGAATATGTTGAATTTAGTACCCATGTGCTATCTAGAGTCTGGAGTTCATCTAAGTTACTTGGGTTGGAGATAGAGCAAGTGTTGCTGATGTCATGCGGTCACCCAGGGAAATTTTAGAGTGGAAGGAGAAAGGAGTTGGGGGAAAAGCAAAAATAAATTAAGGAACAACACAGGAAAAGAGATTGAGATGAAGGTAAAGAATGTTCTAAGAATATCAGTCACAGTACCTCCCACATACACGGTGCTTTATAAGGAAAGCTGTTCTGTTTAAGGTACAGTCCTGACTGGCAATGCTGATCTCCTCTCCCCTCCCAGCTGATTGGTTCAGTATTGGCACCAGACATCTGTCTGTCTATCTATCTATCTATCTATCTATCTATCTATCATCTATCTCTCCTTTATCTATCTACTTTCTATATATTCATGAGAGAGGAAGAGCAAGAAAAAAATCCATAAATATCAGAAGAGGACATGAGGAGGTATTCATAAGATAAAGTTATAGGAAAGACTGAAGAAAAAAAAAAAGAACAGAACAAATGCACAGAGAGAAAAGCCAATTGGTTAAAAAAAAAAAAAGAAAATATAAAATCAGAAATATTAACCCCTTTAAAGAAGAGCGTCAACTTTAATGAAAGCACAATTGAGGAAAGTCTCTACAAACTCACATAATGTGTTGAAATCTTTTCTATGTTGTTATTCTTTAAAACCTTGAGTTTATGACCTAGTTAACTAAACAAAGAACTTCAGTGAACTAGTTAATCTCATTGTCATAAAGTTTTAAGTATGATTATATTTGACACAACTCAGTTCTGCAATCAGGACAGATTTCACTATTTTGTCAGCCTCCCATTCAATGTAAAACTATAATGTCTTAAAATTGTTCTACTTTAACAGGAATGTCTGACTTTCTGGCATGAGTTTCAGAAACATATTTTAGATAATTGTGGAAAGTGAAAAATATGACTAATGTAAGAGACACTAATAGCTTATGAATTTTACTGATTGCTAATTATGTCAGATATAATGGATTTAAAAATAAACCTCTGCTGTTTTGAGACTTTGTTTAGTTTTGTTTTGTTTTTCAGCTTTAAACCAAAACTTTTGTTCTATACACACCACGGAAACTTGGGCATGAGTTCCACTGTCTGGAACAAAAGTTCCTCTGATGTTCTTCCTCCTCAGTGGTTCAAGTAATTTTTTTCTGATTGTCTTCACACTTAAATTATGGAGGTTTGTTCAGTGTTCAACAGTGCAAAACTGAGAGGATCCCAGACAGGATGTGAATAAATAGTGGGTCTCTAACAGGGGTCTGCAAAGCTCCTTTCACCATGAAAGATAACATATTTACAGATTCTAGGGATTAGGATGTGGACATCCTTGTGGGGCCTACCACGGCTGGTGAGAATGTAAAGCAGCTGGGAAGGAAGTCATATTGTGGTGGGAGTATAAATTAGTAAACACTTTGGAAAACGGCTGGCCACAAAAGCCAAACCACTATTCACTCTGACCCAGCAACACCACTTTATACAGAGACCCAGCATACTATGTACATATGCACACTAAAAGACAGTGAACAAAATGTTCACATCAGGACCATCTATAATAGCTCCAAACCGTAAACTACCAGATGCAATCAGAAGGAAAAATGGATAACTAAACTATGGTATTGTCACACAATGTAGTACAATGAACATAAATGATCCGTAAATACACACAATTGTGTGGCTACATCTCAAAAGAACAACAAGAAAAGCATTGTTAAGCAAAAGAAGCCAGACTCAAGAATACATATTATATGTATAATCTCATTCATAAAAAGTACAAGACAGGCAAAATTAATATACTCCCTTAGAAGTTCAGACAAAGTTACCCTTGGATGGGAGTGATCAGAACAAAACAAAAGATCAAGAGTTGATAATGTTCTATTATTTTATCTGGTGTTGATTACATACATGTTCAATCTGTGAAAATCCATTTAGCGGTACACATATGAGATATAAACACTTTTCTGTGTTTATTTTATATTTTTATTAACAATTAATTATGCAACTTTATTGTTACAGGTGAGATTTCTTTATAAAAATCATTGAGTGCTATACTTATAATTTGTGCATTTATATTTAGAAAGTCTTCCTCACCTTCCCCCACAAAATGACATCATTAAAGTGACAAGAGATTCACCATTTATGTCAGTGGTGCACCTTTTCTCCTACAGATGGATGGATACATCAATGATTAAGAAAGAGAAAGAGTGGGCAGACTGGAGATAGAAAGGCGGTTGAAGTAACCTAAGTGAAAGGATTGCAGCCTGAGAACCATCAAGGATTAGTTCTCATTACCTGTAAACAACTTGTCTGGTACTAGGGACAGGTGGGGAGGAGGAGCAGTGTTGTATTACAGATTCCTGTTGATTTCATGAGTTTCAAGGGATTGTGAAACATACTTATTGCTTTTCAATTTGTTAACAGTAAAAATTGGGATATATGTCCTGCTTACCATCTAAAGTTGGGGAAGGAGTTGAATATGTAAACATATTCTAATCCAAAATGTGTTGAAAGACTCCTGAGTGGAAATTCTCTAGTCCTCCGGGATTTCTCCAAGCACCAGCCTCTTGCCTGGTCCTTAACACGCAAACCCCCAAGTGGAGCTGATGAATGTGAGAAAAACACCAGGCAGGGTTAGCTAGCTCCTCTCTCCCCCTTCCTTTTGAGAGTGAGCATGGAAGTTCACATTCTGAGTCTCCTTCAAGGTTACAAGAATGTGTCCATATGGGGAGGCCAGCAGTTTTGGAGGTTGCTTGCGACTGCGACTTTCCTGTAGCCTCACCTGAACCCACCCAGAAAAGGTAAGAATTAAGTCCCTAATTCCAGGTCTCTGTATGCACAACATCCAAGTCCCTTTCCAACAGTGATGAAACTGATATTTTTATCTCCTACCTGCCTGAAATTTTTATTTCTCTCCCCTTTTTTTAAGGACTGGCAGAAAAGAAAAAAAAAAGGTTTGCTTTTTATTGTGCCCATTCAAGTGCCAATAAAATATAAAGTATTGTTACTATTTCTATGACTTTTCATTTGCTGGAGTTACAGTCCCCACAACACATGTTTAATACTAAGTCCTTTGCTTGTTCCCTGAATCCTTGCTGCCTGTGAAACAATTATAATGGGTTTCAGGGTCTAAGATTTAACTCACATTCTTTATATAGCAGGTAAATTCAACACAAACATTCTTATGTGGCTACTATGTGTAAGAGACACTGCGCTAGTCTTGGGAGATAGAAAGAGTTGTGTGTGTTTTTTTTAATTCTTTTTTAAAAAAAAATATATTCCATTGATTTTTCACAGAGAGGAAGGGAGAGGGATAGAGAGTTAGAAACATCGATGAGAGAGGAACATAGATCGGCTGCCTGCTGCACACCTCCTACTGGGGATGTGCCCGCAACCAGGGTACATGCCCTTGGCCGGAATCGAACCTGGGACCTTTCAGTCCGCAGGCCGACGCTCTATCCACTGAGCCAAACCGGTTAGGGCAAGAGTTGTGTTCTTAATGCAATGTATCCTAGACACTTCTGATTAAAGTTCTTTAAGGAAACTTATTTCAGGTTCAGATATCAGCAATGTTAATGGAAAACAGCCTCAGAGACTTGCTGGTTGTGCTTGTTTAAAATATAGAAACTAGATGCTCTTTCTCACTTTTATATCCAATATATCATACAAAGATTTAGATATCTCACTTTAATTAGGTAACCTTATGTTTCTATTATTATTAATACCTGATTGTGGAGTGAGACATCTAACCATTATAAACCATTATACATCATTATTTAAGTGAAGGAGAATTAAAAAAACACACACACAAAGAAACAAACAAACAAACAAAACCAATCCAGGTCCTTTGCATTAAGAAAATGGCACCAGGCCTTGCTTTTTTCAATTGGGATATTACTGACATGTATCGTTATATTAGTTTCAAGTGTACAACATAATGATTCACTATATATAGGGAAGTGATCACCACAATAAGTCTAGTTAACATCAATCACCACAAATAGTGACAACTTTATTTTCTTGTGAAAATGTTAAGATCTACTCTCTTAGCCATTTTCAAATATACAATACTAGAGGCCCGGTGCACGAAATTCATGTATGGGTGCGGTCCTTAGGCCTGGTCAGTGATTGAGGTGCGAGTGTCTGGCATGGAAGGGCAGGTCCCAGAAGACCGCTGGGCCCTGGGCAGCACCTGGGCCCCCATACCCCCATGCACCCCCTCTGCCTGAGTCACTGCACCCAAGTCCCCATGTGGAGATGTGGTGAGCACGGCTGGACGCCGCAGGCCAGGGCACAGCTTGGGCCTCTGGGCTGCCCAGCAGTGCTGCATGGAAGCCAGGTGGGCAGCACGTTCTCTCCCGGCCAGCCTCGCAGACCGGCTCCTGCATGAACCCACAGGAAGCCTGACTGGCCCCTGCAGTCCTGGTGGCTGTGGCCTGGCTCACCTGGAAGAGGCTGCGTGGGTGCGGGACAGGCTCCTCATGGGCACCTGGCACCCGAGTGTGGGGGCTTCCCCGGTGCATAAGCCCTGGCGTCCCGGGGAAAGGTATCAGGGGGAGTGAGAGCGAGCTAGGCGGACACCCCACATTCTCACCACACCTCCATCCCCATCACCCCCACCCCCACGTAGCTGGTGAGAGGTTGCAGCCTCCCACCCAGGCGCCGCGGGAGGTTGATCGCTGTCACCCACCCCCAGTTCCCCATCCCAGCCTGGGCCCAGCCCCAATCAGGCAATCAGGGCCTGCCGGCCGCTGGTTGCCATCTGCGGAGTGATCGATCAGGGCTAGACACTCCCCCCACAACCATCACTGGTTGCTATCTGCAGGGCAGTCAGCAGGGAAATTGGGTCCTCGCTCACACCCGCCGTGGCCTGGCATCACCCGCTCACCTGCTCCACCATCCCGCCATGGTCCTACTCTCGGGGCCCATTGGGGCCAGCAGCGCCTCCACTGCTGCCCACTGCCAGCACCGCGTCACCAATGCCCGCCATGTTCCGTGCTACCCGGTGGTCAGTGCACGTCATAGGGAGAAGTCAAACTCCCGGTCGAACTCCCAGTCGAGGGGACAATTTGCATATTAGGATTTTATTATATGGGACTAGAGGCCCAGTGCATGAATTCATGCATGGGTGGAGTCCAGCTGGCCCACCCCAATGGGGGCCAACTGGGCCAGGCTGGCAGGGGGGAGGGGTTGCGGACAGTTGGCTGGCCAGCCCCTCCCTTGATTGGAGTTGGGGGGCCGATCAGGGGCAGGGCCAGCAGAGCAGAGGGACTGCGGGCAGTTGGCTGGCCTTCCTGCCCCCCGATCAGGGTGTTAGGTGCTGATTTGGGCTGAGCTGGCGGGAGGGGGCAGTGATCGGAGCCCGGATCAGGCTGGTTGGTTGCCACAGTGCATATCATAACCACTGGTCGTCTTGATCATTTTGGTCATTTTGGTCATTCTGGTCATTCTGCCGTTCTGGTCACTGGGCTTTTATACATATAGATAATATTATTAACTATAGTCACTGTGCTGTACATTACATTCCTAGGATTTATTTATTTTCTAATTGGAGTTTTGTACCTTTTCATTACCTTAACCCATTTTACCCACTCCCCTTCCTCTTCTCCTCCACACACCCACCTCTAGCAACTACTAATGAGTTCAGTTTTTGTTATTGTTTTTATATTCCACATATAAGCGAGCTCATATGGTGTTTGCCTTTTCTGTCTGATTTATTCACTTAGCATATGCCCTCAAAGTCCATCCATGTTGTAACAAATGGTAGGATTTCCTTTATTTTATTTTTTATTTTTTTGGTTAATCCTCACCAGAGGACATTTTTTTCATTGATTTTCAGAGTGGAGGAGAAAAGGGAAGGAGGAGAGAGAGAGAGAGAGAGAGAGAGAGAGAGAGAGAAGAGGGATAGAGGATGGGCATCAAGCCTGCAACCCAGATGTATGCTCTTGACCAGGAATTGAACCCATGACCCTTGGGTGTGTGAACCAATGGTCTAACCACTGAACCACTCCAGCCAAGGCAGGATTTTCTTCTTTTATGGCTGAAGGCTGAATATTATTATTTTTTTGAATATATGTACCACATTTTGTTTATACATTCATCCACTGATAGACACTTAGGTTGTTTCCACATCTCGGCTATTATATTTATTTACTAGAGGCCCAGTGCATGAAATTCATGCACTGGAGGGGTGTCCCTCAGCACAGCCTGCACCCTCTCCAATCTGGGACCCCTTGGGGGATGTCCGACTATGGGATTGGGCCTAAACGGCAGTCGAACATCCCTCTCACAATCCAAGACTGCTGGCTCCTAACCACTCACCTGCCTGCCTGTCTGATTGTCCTTAACCGCTTCTGCCTGCCAGCCTGATTGCCCCCTAACCGCTCCCCTGCCGGCCTGATTGATTCCTAACTGCTCCCCTGCCGGCCTGATCATCCCCAACTGCCCTCCCCTGCAGGCCTGGTCGCCTCCAACCGCCCTCCCCTGCCAGCCTGGTTGCCCCTAACTGCCCTCCCCTGCAGGCCTGGTTGCCCCCAACTACTCTCCCCTGCCAGCCATCTTGTGGCGCATCTTGTGGTGACCATCTTGTGACAACGCGGGGGCAGCCATCTCGTGACGATGTGGGGCGGCCATCTTTTGACGACTTGGAGGTGGCCATCTTGTGAGGGTGCGAGGGCTGCCTAAGCTTTTATTAGTATAGATTGTTGTTGTTTTTGTTAATCCTCATTAAAGGATATTTTTCCATTGATTTTTAGGGAGAATGGAAGAAAGGGGAAAAGACAGAGAGAAACATCGATGTGAGAGAAACATTGGTTGGTTGCCTCCAGCACGAGCCCTGATCAGGGCTCGGGCCAGGGAGGAGCCTGCAACCAAGGTACATGCCCTTGATCAGAATTGAACCCAGGACCCTTTTGTCTGCAGGCCAATGCTCTATCCAGTGAACCAAACGGGCTAGAGCTATCTTGGCTATTTTAAATAGTACTGTAATGAACATGACGTTGTAGATATCTTTTTGCATTAGTGTTTTTATTTCCTTCAGATAAGTCACCAGAAATGGAATTACTAGTTATGGTAGCCTATTTTTAATTTTTTGAGGAATATTCATACTGCTTTCCACGGTGACTGCATCAATTTACATTTTCACCAACATTGTGTAAGGGTTCACTTTGTCCACATCCTTACCAAGAATTGCTATTTCTTTTTTAAAAAATATGTTTTTATTTATTTCAGAGAGAGAGGAAGGAAGAGGGAAAGAGGCATAGAAACATCAATGTGAGAGAATCATTGATCAGCCACCTCCTGCACGCCTCCTACTGGGGATTGAGCCTGTAACCCGGGCATGTGCCTTGACCAGGAATCAAACCATGACCTTCTGGTTTTTCGGTTGATACTCAACTGCTGAACTACACCAGCCAGGCAGCACTTGCTGTTTCTTGTCTTTTAATAATAACCATTTGAACAGGTGTGAGGTGATATCTCAATTGGTTTTGATTTGCATTTTTCTGGTAATTAGTAATGCTGAACATCTTTTTGTGTATCTGTTAGTATTTTGTATGTCTTCGTTGGAAAAATTCCTAGTCAGATCCTTTGCTTATTGCTTAAACAGATTGTTTTTTGGCTATTGAGTTGTATGAGTTCTTAAATATTTTGGATATTAACCCCTTATTATATATATGGTTTGCAAATATTTTCTTATATGCAATATTTCTTATTCATGAATAATTGCATACATTGCTAGTTCCTTTGATGTGCAGAGAGTTTTTTTAGTTTGACATAGCCCTACATGTTTATTTTTGTTTTTCTTGCTTTTGGTATTGGATTTGAAAAATCATCACAACTGCGTATGTTTTCTTCTAGGAGTTTTATGGTTTCAGGTCTTGCATTCAAGTCTTTAATTCATTTTAAGTTGATTTTTTTCTACATAGTATAACATAGTGATCAAGTTTTATCTTTTTGCATGTAGCCATCCAGTTTTCCCAGTATCAATTATTAAAGAAACTGCCCAGTCAGAGAAAGACAAATATCACATGATCTCACTCATACGTAGAATCTAATGAACAGAATAGATCCAGAGACATAGAAGCATGGAAAAAGACTGTCGAATCTCAGAGGGAAGGCGGAGGGTGGATAGGTGGGTGGGAAGAGATCAACCAAAGAACTTGTATGCATATATGCATAACCCATGGACACAGAAATAGGGTAGTGGAGGCCTGGAGCAGAGGGCGGGAGTGGGCTATAAGGAGTGAATGAGAGAAAAAAGGGAACATGTGTAACACTTTCAACAATAAAGATTTAATAAAAACAAACAAATAAATAAATACATAAATAAATAAATTATAAATTAAAAAAGAAACTTCCCCCTGCATTATGTATTTTTGGCTCCTGTCATAAATTAATTGACCATGTAAGTGTGGATTTATTTCTGGGCTCTCTATTCTGTTCCATTGGTCTATGTGTCTGTTTTAATTACCATAGCTCTGTAATATAGTTTGAAATCAGGAAGTTGATATCTATAGCTTTGTTTTTCTTTCTCAAGATTGCTTTGGCTATTCAATGGTCTTCTGTGGTTCCATACAAATATTGGAATTATTTGATTACTTCAGTGAAAAATGTCATTTGAATTTTGATAGGGATTGTATTTAATCTGTAAATTTCTCTGGCTAGGATGGACATTTTCACAATAATTCTTCCAGTCTAGGAGCATGGAATGTCTTTTTATTTATCTGCATCTTCTTCCATTTCATTACTATATCTTATAGTTTTCAGTGTGCAGGTCTTTCATCTTGATTAAATTTATTCCTAGATATTTTATTCTTTTTGATACAATTGCAAATGGGATTGTTTTCTTAATTTCTCTTTCCAAAAGTTTGCTATTAGTGTATAGAATTGTAACTGATTTTTGTATATTGATTTTGTACCCTATAACTTTACTAAATTCATTGGTTCTAATAGTTTTTTTGGTGGAGTCTTCTGGGTTTTCTATATAAATATATCATCTGAAAATAGTTTTACTTCTACTTTTTCAATTTGGATGCCTTTGATTTTTTTTTCTTGCCTAATTGCTCTGGCGAGGACTTTCAATACTATTGTGAATAAAAGTGGCAAGAGTGGACATCCTTGTCTTCTTTCTGATCTTACAGGAAAAACTTTCCAGCTTTTCACCATTGAGTATAATGTTAGCTGTAAACTTATGAAATACACTAGTGGCTCAGTGCACAAAATTTGTGCATGGGGTTGGGGTTTCCTCAGCCCAGCCTGCTCCCTCTCCAATTGGGGACCCCTTGGGGGATGTCCAACTGCCAATTTAGGCCCGATTGGGCCTAAACCAGCAGTTGAACATCCCTCTTGCAATCTGGGACCGCTGGCTCCTAACTGCTTACCTGCCTGCCTGCCTGATCACCCCTAACTGCCTCTGCCTGTCTGATGGCCCCTAACTGCCCTCCTCTACCAACCTTTTCTTGCCTCCAATTGCCCTCCCCTGCCGGCTTGATCTCACCCCCACCTTCCCTCCCCTGCTGATTTGATCGCCCCTAACTCCCTGCTGGCCTAAACTTGCTCCCAACTGCCTTCTCCTGCTGGCCTGATCTCCCCTAACTGCTTCTGCCTTGGCCCCAACCACCATGACTTTGTCCGGAAGGAAGTCGGATGTCCGGAAGATGGCCAGTTGACCTGGTCTAATTAGCATATTACCCTTTTATTAGTATAGATAGTCTTTATTAGGCAAGTGCCCTCTATACCCACTTTGTTGAGAGTTTTTATTATAGATGGATGTTATATTTTTTCAAATGCTTTCTCTGCATATTCTGAGATAACCATATGATTTTTATCCTTCATTTTGTTAATGTAGTGTGTCACAGTGATTTTGCAGCTATTGAAGCACTCTTGCATTCCTAGAATATATCCTACTTGATCATGGTGTATGATCCTTTTCATGTAATGTTAAATTCAGTTTGCTGATATTTTGTTGAGGATTTTTTTAAATCTATGTTTATCAGGCATATTAACCTATACATTTCTTTGCTTGTAGTGTCATTGTCTTATTTTAGTATCTGGGTGATGCTAGCCTCATAAAATGAGTTTGGAAGTATTCTCTCATCATCTGTTTTTTTGTTGTTGTTGTTTGCTTGTTTGTTGTTGTTGTTTTTTTGAAAGAGTTGAGAAAGATTGACATTCTTCTTTAAATGTTCAGTAGAATTTACCAGTAAAGATATCTGGTCCTGGACTTTGTTTGTTGGAAAGTTTTGTTTTGTTTTTATTGCTGAGTCAATCTCCTTACTAGTAATCAGTCTGTTTATATTTTGTTTTTTCATGATTCAATCTGATAGGTTGTATGTTTCTAGGAATTTATTCATTTCTTCTAGGTTATCTAATTTGTGGTTTATAATGGTTCATAGTATACTCTTAATGAGATTTGCATTTCTATGGTGTCAGTTGCAACATCTCCTCTTTCATTTCTAATTTTGAGTCCTCTGTTTTTTCTTAGTGAGTCCTAGAGACACCAGAAATCCACAGTGGGGCTGAGGGAAAGGTCAAGCATACCACCTACCTTCCAAGGTTTCTGGAGAGGATTGAAGTTGGCCCTTAGACATAGTCTAATTAGAATCCTGCCCTATAAGTTGTAATTATTAGACTCTTCAAGAGAAAGACTAGACATTTCAGTCAGCTGATCACCCCTGTGGGTATAATTGGTTAAGAACTCTTTCTCTGTTACAGTTTGTGGGACCTGCAAACATAAGCCCCACTGGCCACCAGAGCCCGGTGATCAAGGGGTGTCCCCCGGGCAGCAGCCACAAAAACTGGGGCACAAGAATGTACATAAGCTCCTTTCTTATGTACATTTTTATGGAGATACCAGTGATCTAGAGTGAGGCAGAGGAAGAGCATCAAGATGATGTCTGCTGGCCTACATCTTTGTAGAGCACATAGTAGGCTCCTAGATGAGTGTTAAATTAGATACCTGCCCCTCAGGCCAATGCTTTAAGATAAGCATAAATAGGCCTTTCCACAGGAAGACTGGGTGCGTTTCAGCTATCTTTGTTCTGTGTTCTAGGAGGTAGCCAGGGGAGTTCAAGTAAGCTTTTAAAGAACTATTTCTGTTTGCTATAGCCTTGTGGGTCTTGTGGACTAAAGCCCTATTGGCTTTCAAAGCTTGATGTTTTGTGGGTATTCCTCTCAGGTTCAGGTCTTAAAGTTGGGGTGCCAGGTGTAGAGTTCAAACCCTTTGTTCCTCAGGGAGAATAAGTTTCCTCATGATTGTGAGTTACCATGCTGGGAGTGGGGTTTATAGTGAGATTTTATCTCAGCTTCTCCTGCCTATTCCCATATGGCTTTTTTCCTCATTTGCCTAATGTGCAGATGTTACTCATCTATGTTTGGGGTTTCTTTCAGAAGAAAGTGTTCTATATGTATCTGTAGATTTGATGTGTCTGGTTCAGGATCCTCCTATCTTGAACCAGAACTCCAGCAACAAGCTTTTAAAGCTTTAGTTCCTAATTATTAAATGAACTAGAGGCCTAGTGCAGGAAATTTGGCAGTTGAACATCCCTCTCACAATCCAGGACACTGTATGCACCAGTGACCATACTTTTCATACAGGTGAAGGCATCTTGCTATTGTATGGGCAGCTACATTTTTTGCCCTGATTGTAAAAAGTAGTATATAACATGATCCTTCTGAGGCAGTAATACCAGTTTCCCCATCTTATGGGTGCAAAAACTGAAGCAGAGAGAAGTTAAGTAATTGGCTTTGTCACACAGTTATAAGTGTCAGAATCAGGCTGACCACAAAATGTGCAAGCCAGAGTCCATGCATGTCATCACTGCATCACCCTGATTTTTCAGTGTTAGAGTAGCCTTACCAGGTTTTAATTTTTAAATCTAAGAGACTGTTCCCAATATATAGGGTAGGGTCCCTAGGGCTGGCTGGCAATCAGGGCCAATCTGTGGGGCGACCAGCTGGTGGGGAGATCACCCCCCTCCCCAGTCGGCACCCGCCTTGGCTGGCAGGTGGCGCTGCCCACTGGCTGGCCCCATCCCCTGATTGCCGCCACTGGTCGCCTACCTCTCGGGGGCAGCTCCTGCATTGAGCATCTGCCCCTTGGTGGTCAGTGCGCATCATAGCAACCAGTCGTTCCACTGGTTGTTTCACCATTTGGTCAATTTGCATATTAGGGTTTTATTATATAGGATATACTGACAGAGTGATAATGAGTAAACAATAATGAACATCCATGATCTTTGTGCTTCTAGTGGTCCCAGAAGTGAAGTGTCACAATTATGAGAATCTTCTAAGAATATAAAATATTATGTTTATCATTAATGCCTCAAAATGAGACTTGGTCTCTGCATCTGACAATTAGGAACAGTCCTTCCAGAGACCTGGAACTCTATGTGAACTTTGACAACTATTTAGGATCCCATGAGCTTCCATCTCTGCCAAGTCACAGGACCCGTAAAAGTGGAGAGTAAATATTAGACAGAGGGATTTGAAACCCAGGAAGCAAGAGAGATCATGAAAGGAATCTGAGCTGCTCTGATGATTTCAAATCTCTTAGCCTGGCTAAACTACATCTCAGGGAGCAGAGAAAACATATGGCTATAATTACTGAACCACTGTGGGTAATCATCAGGAAACCATGGAAAATAGGAGAGGTGCCAGGAGACTAGAGAATGGAAAAAGTTGCTCCAGTTTTCAGAAAGGGAAGAAGGTAGATTTATTGAATCACAGATCAAAGAACTTGACAAAAGTCCTAGAAGAGATCATTTTTATTTATTTATTTATTTATTTATTTATTTATTTATTTAATTTTTTAAAAGTATATTTTATTGATTTTTTTACAGAGAGAAAGGGAGAAGGATAGAGAGTTAGAAACATCGATGAGAGAGAAACATCGATCAGCTCTCTCTTGCATACTCCTTACTGGGTATGTGTCCACAATCAAGGTACATGCCCTTGACCAGAATCGAACCTGGGACCCTGGAGTCTATTCACTGAGCCAAACCGGTTAGGGCGAAGAGACAATTTTTAAAAAGACTACTGAACACTTAGAAAAGGAAGCAGTGAAGATGAGAATTGGAATGATGTCATCAAGAACAAGTCACTGCAAACTAACATCGTTTCTTGTTTTATAACAGTTTTATTAAATTGTGCCCAGCTAGCATGGCCCAGTGGTTGAGCATCGACTTATGAACCAGGAGATCATGGTTTGATTCCTGGTCAGGGCACATGCCTGGGTTGTGGGCACTATCCCCAGTGTGGGGTGTGCAAGATGCAGCCAATCAATGATTCTCTCTCATCATTGATGTTTCTCTTTCTCCCTCTTCTTTCCTCTCTGAAAAGAATAAAAAATGTATATAAAAAACAGTATTATTAAATTGGTAAGTAGAGGAAGGAATATAAACTAGATTTCAACAAGTTATAGTAAATTGTTTCATGATAGCCTCAGGCACATGATGGGGGGATAGGCTGGATACTAGAATAATTGGCTGTAATTGAACGATGATATCCCCATTTAAAGGGTGCAGATTTACCTAGTGATGGGCTGTAGTTCTTTCTTCTTGGCCTTGTCCTCGATAATTTTCTATGATTTTGACAAAAATCAATAGCCTTTTGTTCTCATTAGATTTCAGATGAAAGTTACAAATCTTTAAGCATCTATTATCCACCTTTGAGAGAGAGTAACTCAAGCTGATTCTTTCCTACCTAAGTTGGTTTAGATCAGGGGTCCTCAAACTTTTTAAACAAGGGGCCAGTTCACTGTCCCTCAGACCATTGGAGGGCCGGACTATAGTTT
Organism: Myotis brandtii; assembly: GCF_000412655.1. Classification (NCBI taxonomy): domain Eukaryota; kingdom Metazoa; phylum Chordata; class Mammalia; order Chiroptera; family Vespertilionidae; genus Myotis; species Myotis brandtii. Next base: position 3,298,344 of record NW_005356635.1, read on the forward strand.
TTTAAAAAACTATGAACAAATTCCTATGCACACTGCACATATCTTATTTTGAAGTAAAAAAACAAAACGGGAACAAATACAATATTTGTATTTGCATGTGGCCCGCGGGCCGTAGTTTGAGGACCCCTGGTTTAGATGATCCTATATTGAGTAAATACAAACATTCCCTAGCCATAATTGATGAGCCAGGAAAGTAAATACTCATGCAATCAACCCTAGAGAGGTAGAAAGACTGTCTTTGAGGTGGCTTACACCTGAAAATGTTCCCTGAGGGGTTCCTCATATTAGATGCATACAAATAGACCCAATCAAATATTGCCATCAGAAAGAACAAATGCTAAAATAATGAATAAATGTATTTTTTGTTTTTAAAAAACAATTTTGTATTTTTTTCAAGATTGTTACAGAAAACCGGAAAGAATCAAGCAATGCTTGGAGAGTTTGGAGTCACACTTTATTCACCGGTGGGCTCAGAGAAAAATGAATTCAAATTCTAAGCAAAGCTACAAGCAGAACTTTTCTTTTTATTAAAGAGCCAGCCCTATGTGTGCTTAGTGGTTATCTCGCTGATGGCCTTGAAAACAACACAGTTCTATCCAATTAAAAAATACACCTGGCATGGCATTGAGAGTATGGGCGTATCTAGTCTCTGGCCTACAACATCAGACAGCTAAGTTTATCTTCCTTATTATTCAAGCAGGCTAGAAAGCAAAGTTATTTTATTTTATTTTTTTAGAATAAGAGGCTGTCTAAAAAAATAGCAGAGAATTTCAAACAGTAGTTTTACAAAATAGGAGTTAGCCTTCTCAAGATTACAGTCTAATTTTCATTTTTGTAAGCAATAACATTTTATATGCAAGTATACATAAGTTTCTTCCTTAAATACAGGATAAGAAATTTTTTTCTTTCCAGGTGGTAAGCACATTTCCCATTAGTTTCTCTTACTGCCTAAGGTGCTGAAAGCTGAGAACCACAAGTATAACTGAACATATGTTTTTACTATATTCCACATAAATGTGATATTTGCTTTAAAAATTTTGATTTTTTTTCTGGTTTATTGAGGTAAAATTGATAAATAAAGTTATAACATATTTAAAATATGATGATTTGGGACATGAATGCATTGTGAAAGGATTCCACAATAAAGAATACATTTAATTCTATAGTTTGAGATCTAGTCCTACTGTTTTAAAAGCAGTAGAACCCAGAATGACTGTTCTTGCAATCCCTAGCAATGTTAAGGAGACCGGCTTATCACATGCCTATCAAATTTAAGGATCATACAAGGCTAGAAGGGTGGCTAATGTGATGTACTACAGAATTAAGATTTAGAAATAAGTAACATGTTGGAATAATGAGTCAAAATTAACTGAAGAAAATGAGTTTAAAGGGGGAAAGTAAAGAGAAAACATTTTTTGAGTTTTTATTTCAAATCAGGTACTTTAGATTCACAATTTTATTTAACAGGAGCAAATGTTAAGCTTTACTCTAAAATCAAAAGGTAGAGTTAAAATCAGGCTAATGAACTTAAGTTTTACGGCACCTTACTCTCATGGACCCCTTCTAAAGCAGCCATCTAGCGTGTCAGTGATAGGTTTGCCAAATAAAATACAGGATGCCCAGCTAAATTTAAATTTCAGTAAAAAATAGTTTACGTATGTCCCAACAATCACATGTGCCCTTTATTTTTACCTGCTAAATAAACCCTACACGTGGAGAAATCAGAAACCTCAGACTGGAGTTCATCCTCTCTGCCCTAGTCGTGGTCTTAGATCCATAAAAGAGGTTGACAGACTGCCAGCCCTACCTCCACACCTACCAGCCCAGCAGTAACCCTGTCTTGGGGGATCTTGAAGAGTCTCCCTCTGACTCTAAGAAAAATACAAATGGGATTCTGCCCTGCTCCCCTCTGGAGGGTCAAGGCCAATTTCATGGCACTTCACCACTTCACTTCCAGTCCAGCCTCCTCCAAGCTAGTGCTGGGGTGTAACAGGAAACAGCAGCTACCAAGAAATATTCAGCCCTGGCTTGTATGGCTTATTGGTTAGAGTGTCAGCCTGCACACCAAAGGTAGTGGGATTTGATTCCCTGTCAAGGGCATGTACCTGGGTTGCAGGTTCAATCCCCACCCCAGTCAGGGTGCATACAGGAGGCAACCAATCGATGTGTCTCTCTCACATCATTATTTCTCTCTCTCTCGCTCTCCTTCCTTTCCTTCCTCCCTTCCATTCTTTCTAAAAATCAATGGGGAGGATCGGAGGAAGACCGCATGGCAGGCAGCCACGTCTCTTGGGACAGACACAGCCCCTGACTGGGGAAAGGAGTTCCTCGGGTTTGCTGGCGCCGGGAGATTTGAGATTTGGATTTTGTGATTGCGGAAAACTGAGACTAAAGGGGGCATCCTGAGGAACTGACCAGACCATGCAGTGCCCATAAGAGAGGAGCGTTTCCCAGATCATGCAGTGCTGGTAAGAGAGGAGCGTTTCCCAGACCGGTGAGAGGAGCGTTTCCGCGGCTGGGCGGCGTTTGTTTACTTGTTTTCACTGAACCCTGCTCATAGGACAGTTCGGATACAGACACTCACCTGTGCTGAAGAGAGGGCGAAGGTGCGGACGAGTGGAAAAGACTGGATTATTTTTCTATTCTCTCCATTAAAAATATAAAACTGCTGTGATAGGAAAGACTGGATTATTTTTCTATTCTCTCCATTAAAAATATAAAACTGCTGTGATAGGAAAGACTGGATTATTTTTCTATTCTCTCCATTAAAAATATAAAACTGCATTCTAAGGAAAGACTGGATTATTTTTCTATTCTCTCCATTAAAAATATAAAACTGCTGTGATAGGAAAGACTGGATTATTTTTCTATTCTCTCCATTAAAAATATAAAACTGCTGTGATAGGATGAGGCAACCAAAGAAAGTACAACCAAAAAAGGTCGGGTGGGGTGGGGGGGGCTGAGAATAAGTAGTCTAGAGCTGTGTCAGTGGTTAATTTTTTAAAATAAAAATAATATTTTCTAGATTTCTGATGTTTATAACAAGAGTAGCCATAGTTTGTATATTTATAGGTCATTAATTTTTTCTAATTGTAAATATATTAACTTTTATATATAATTTGTATTCATAATGTATACTTTCTCCTGAAAGGCTCTCAAAAATTGTATGAGCATTTAAACCCGTAAAACCTGGGTCTCTAAATAGAATAAACTAATAGAATAAAACTACAAACTACAACCAATGAACAGAGTAAAATGGAGGAAACTGATGTTTCTGAGAGTCTATTATGTTTTAGGTTCAGTGCTAATGATGATTACATCAGTGTTAATATACAGTGGGGCCTTGACTTACGAGTTTTTTGAGATACCAGCTGTCTCTCGGCAGATTTTTTGCATTGAGTTGATAGAGTAATTTGAGTTAATGAGCTCCTTAATGAGCTCGGTCTCGGAACGAATTAAACTCGTAAGTCAAGGCCCCACTGTATATAGTAAAAGCTTTCTGTATTGCAAGTGTTGTGTAAAGAGCTCAATCTACTTCATTGCATTTAATCAGCATGATATTAGGAGAAAAGCTCTCTACACGTATTATCCCCAGGGGGAAAAGAAACTGAGGCTCAAGAATCCAAATAATTTGCTTAGGTCATACATTTGTTAGTTGTTGGAGGTAAAATCCAAACCCAGATCACTAAAACAATCTTCCTCCTTATTCATCTTCCTTTCTGATACTTTAGAAATCATGTTTTTCTGGGTCAATTAATACTGAGATTTAATTGAGTGATAGATAAAGGACCAGTAGGCATGTACCATGTAAGGTAACTAAAAACTTACCTTAAGTTCAAAAGTGTTTACAAAGACATTTAAATACCTCTCATTTCACTGTTATACAGAGAAGCCATTATCTATTTAGAAATTCTAGGACAGTGGTTCTCAACCTTGGCTGCACATTAGAATCACCTGGGAATCTTTTTAAAATCCTGATTTCTGGGCCTCATCCTCCGGAAATTCTGTTTCTTTGTTATGGGGTGGGGCCACAACATTAGTAACAAAGAAACAGAATTTCCGGAGGATGAGGCCCAGAAATCAGGATTTTAAAAAGATTCCCAGGTGATTCTAATGTGCAGCCAAGGTTGAGAACCACTGTTCTAGGACTTAATTTTTCACAGAGAATGGATACCCTCACCACCACGTCTTGATGAGAGAGTGCCTTCTGAGAGTGGAACTATTGTAAGTGGCAGGTGTCTGATTGATGGGGTCAGACGGAACCTGGGTTAAGCAATCTCAGTACAGTGGGGCCTTGACTTACGAGTGTCCCGACTAATGAGTTTTTTGAGATACCAGCTGTCTCTCGGCTGATTTTTTGCATTGAGTTGATAGAGTAATTTGAGTTAACGAGCTCCTTAACGAGCTCGGTCTCGGAACGAATTAAACTCATAAGTCAAGACCCCACTATACTTGGGATTCTGGCTAGGAAAGAATTCAGAGTCAAGATCCAACTATAAGAGAACATTTGTTGGGTAAATTACAGAGGTATAATTAACTTAGAAATGGACTTTGGAAACAAGTTAGAGAGGTAAATGAAGGGCCTTTGGACTTGGGAGTGAGGAAGCTAATGGTTAATGTGCCTGGGGCAGGGAGGGGAAGGAGGAGGGAAAGGGGAAGGAAGAGGGAAAGGCATGATGTGATCCCAGGAGGGAGAGCGCACTGGGTCCTCGGTCCTAAAGGTTTTAAGGGTGGAGATTTTAGGGGAGGTTCCAGGGGAAGATCTTATAGAATATTCGGCAGTTTTCCAGGTATGTCCTTTCAGTAATTACTGATTCATTGGCCAGCACCAGGGCAGGGGGTCATTATTTAATGCAGCAGATCCTGACTTTAGCCTTGGCTGGTTTTGTTGCTTATCTGGGCCTGGAGCTAAAATACAACGGAGGCCTAGATGTTATCTCTAGGGAGGAAAGGCCAGGGGGTCCAAACCTCTTGACCAAGGATATGCTAGAGGAGGAAAAGTCACCCTGAGGTGAAGTCCCACCCTATAATTGATTATCTGTTGCTAGACACCCAGGGCTTTCCACCTGGTGACCTTCTGCACCTGGCCCATCATCCTTGTTCTGCTCATGTCTGTCTAACTGCCTACACAGAACCAGCACGGAGCATAGTGAGGTGAAAGAGGAGCCAGTCCAGACCACAGGGGTGCCATCTGTGCTTCTTCAGCTGAGATGAAAATCTTGTTATTTGCCAAGCAAGGTTGGACTGAGTTTTCCGTCATTTACATCCAAAAGAAGCTTGACACATACAAACCTCCAAAGAGGAAAGTGACTATTCTGGAGTCAGTAGTTTTGCAGCCAGTTGGATAGAGTAGTGCTAGCTACTTTTGAAATCTTCTCTACAAATCCTACCAAAACAGGATCTCTGGCTGAAAGAAGAATAAGATTTGAAGACATTTCACTCTGTTGTCCAATCTCTTCATCATTTAACTCGAACTTTTTCCTTGAGTTCTGTCAAATGTTACATTCAGAGTGCTGTGATTATGTGCTAGATATGTATGTGGTCAGGTGCTCAAGTGACTAGGGACTTTGGAGCAACAAAGGTTTAGAATTGAGTGTCAGGAAGAATTCTCTGATCCTGTGAAGAATGCTCACCTGTCTGAATTCAAATAACGGACTCGGAGACTAGAAGTCTGGGGAAAACAAGACTTTCAATACACTCTTGAGAGCGGGTGTACCGTCCAATTGTACAGACAAACCTGGGGCAGCAAACAGCCCATTTATTCATTCCCTCCTCTGCTTCCTCATTGGCTGAGCACCATGGGGTCACCTATTTCCTCATATGTTGCCTAGGTCTTGCTGTCTCCCATTGAGCCATTTTAAAAAATTGAGCTGCCGCATTGGAGGCTGGCGGGGTGGGGGGAGGAAGGGGGAATGGAGAGCGGTTTCCACCAGTATGTTGGCCCATGTGCACAGTTCTTTGTTCCTATATCCTCTTCCTTTATCTCTACATTCTGTTTGCCCTGGGGAAATTCAGCAAATTCCACCAAAAGCCGACTATGCTGGAGATGGATCACAAAGTTCCATGTCCTACAATTCTAAGGTTCTTCCCCCAATACTATGCTCCTCTCCCCTTGAGAGTGGGTAAGACTAAACATGATGAATGTCACACATGTAATTAGGTTACTTTCTATAAAAAAGCTGATGGGATTTTGCAGATGTAATCAAGTCCCCAAATCAGTTTACTTTCACTTTATTAGAAAGGAGATTAGTCCAGTGATTAAAAGGGTGAGATTGTGAGAGGGCCATGTGTCAAGGACTTGAGAATGCAGCTAGGAGCTTTGAGTGGTCCCCAAACAATAGCCAGCAAGAAAAACTGAGACTTCTGTGCTGCAGCCATAGGAACTGAGTTCTGCCAGCAACCCAATTATTTTGGAAACAAATCCCTGATCCAGCTTCTTGGTGCGAACACTGCTGGCTGATTTCAGCCCTCGTCATTTCAACCCTTGGTAGAGAATCTCACTAAAACGTGAGGATTCCTGACCCATGAGCTCTGCTATATTAGATTTGTATTGTTTTAACCAGCAAAATTTGTGGTAATTTCTTACACAGCAATAGTTGGGAAACTCCGTTGCTACTATATCTTAGAAAAATAAATCTTAAATAAAATTTTCCCAGTGGCTCCCTGAATCCAGAACAGCCAATGCATTGGAACTAAAACATACAATATGTGTGTATACACAAGCCTGGTTCTGTGTTGCAGCCTCAGCTGTACCTCTCTGAACTACTGGAGAACCTGTCAGGGCAAAGCTGTTACTAATATGCACATATGATGTGCACCTAAAACTGATATGTTTCTGTCTTAAAATAAAATGTAGGATTTAAAAGATGCATTACAAGATTGCTGATTTCAGAATAAGCATATTCCAGTTCAAAAGACCATTTTATTTGATACTAAAAAGGAAAGAAATAAGAAAGTAAATATAGAAGGGGGAAGGAATTAAAAATTGAAATCTACTGTCCTGGCTGTTTGGCTCAGTTGGTTGGGCATCATCCCATGTACCAGGGGTTTGTTGGTTCAATTCCCAGTGGGGCGGGGCACATGCCCGAGTTGCTGCTCGTACCCGGTGGGGTGTGTGTGTGTGTGTGTGTGTGTGTGCAAGAGGCATAGTCCCGGTGGGGGCGGTGGGTGTGTGCAAGAGGCAGTTGATCCATGTTCTGCTCTCATATTAATGTTTCTCTTTCTCTCTCCCTCTAACCTTCCTCTCTCTCTAGAAATCAATAAAAATATATTTAAAAAAAAATCAAAATCTACTAAGTTGAACCTGAAAAAGTTATTTGCCTTTATTCAAACCAGTGCATGTGGAATCTCTAGAATGTATAAACAATATAGTTTTTATTTAACAGGATATTTTTACTGATGCAGCTTTCCTTAGGAGAAGGGAATTCCTTATCTGTTTTGTTTGCAAGTTTTATATGTCTGAGAAACAAATTCTCCTTCACCCTCCTAAGCTGCAATAGGACAACTTTTACAATTGGGGTATGTACTTCTGTCCAAGACATGCTAAACAAACTGGACCAATTAAGTACATGTTGGCAAGTTGTGCTAATGACTCTGCCTCTGCACTGTTTTATAAAACATTTAATAAAGTCACTGTTTGTCAGAGCACAGGCAGAGCCCTGCATGAGCTCTGGTGCTCTGAGTGGCTTTGAGTCCATGTATTCTTCTAAATTCTCCCATTCGACTACACCAACTACAGGGCAGGTGCCTTCTCGAACCCTGCCTACTGTACTAACTGTTAGGAACTTAGTCCAAGTTCCTCCTTTACCAAGTGTCAGAGACACATGTCAATTCTCGGTGGCGAGGCAGATGGAGAAGCTATGAGAAGTTGTGGGTGTATAAGAATGAGTCTTTATTGCAGAAGCCAGTGGCCACATAGCCATCAGACAAGAACAGTCCTTCACAGCAAAGTCCATATAGGCAGGCAGCCTGACACTGGCTGGTGAATACATATCTTTCCCATAAAACAGCATCAGTCTCTGTACCCACAGTTATTATCTGAGTAGCCACATGCTGCCCCAGACTCACCACCTTACATGGTAGCAGTATCAGCTCTCAGCTCCGTCTGAGCTCTCTAGCCTCTCCTACACACATAGGAGCTACATTCTCTGTGCCTATCACATCTGCTTCTCTGAGCTCTCTAGCTCTGCTCTGCCCAGCTGCTCTCTCTAGCAGACTTCTTCACACTCTTGGTCAGTAACCAGTATGTTACTCCAGAGACAAAGAAGACTAGTTGCCAACAGTGACATCAATCATTTGGGTTACAGAAGGGCACAGTGTACTGTGTGTCCTTGCACCCTCCCATTGTATCTTGGTCTGATTACGGTTCCCAGGCTCAGAGTCCTTGGACATTCCAATTAGGCACAGAGCGGCCTTTGGCCATTCTGGTGTATTGATAAAAAGGCCTCTGTGCTCCCATTGGCCTTGACACATTCTCTGTGCCTATCACATCTGCTTCTCTGAGCTCTCTAGCTCTGCTCTGCCCAGCTGCTCTCTCTAGCAGACTTCTTCACACTCTTGGTCAGTAACCAGTATGTTACTCCAGAGACAAAGAAGACTAGTTGCCAACAGTGACATCAATCATTTGGGTTACAGAAGGGCACAGTGTACTGTGTGTCCTTGCACCCTCCCATTGTATCTTGGTCTGATTACGGTTCCCAGGCTCAGAGTCCTTGGACATTCCAACTAGGCACAGAGTGGCCTTGGCCATTCTGGTGTATTGATAAAAAGGCCTCTGTGCTCCCATTGGCCTTGACTATCCAGGGAACTGGCATGGTTCCCACACTGTCCTAAGACATAAAAATTTGAGCAGGATTAGGTGTCAACAACAAAATCTACACTAATAAAAGACAAACATGCAAATTGATCACACCTTTGCTACGCCTTAAGCCACACCCACCAGCCAATTAGAGCAACTATATGCAAATTAACCCAACCAA
>NW_005356635.1:3308221-3329960 GCF_000412655.1 Myotis brandtii
GTGACCAGCCTGCAAACACCCATCAGCCCCTCACCCAGGCTGGCCAGGCACCCCAGCGGGACCCCCACCCTGATCTGGGACACCCTTCAGGGCAAACCAGCCGGCCCCCACCCATGCACCAGGCCTCTATCCTATATAATAAAAGGGTAATATGCAAATTGACCCTAACAGCAGAATGACTGGTCACTATGACACACACTGACCACCAGGTGGCAGATGCTCAATGCAGGAGCTGTCCCCTGGTGGTCAGTGTGCTCCCACAGGGGGAGTTCTGCTCAGCCACAAGCCAGGCTGATGGCTGCCAGTACAGCGATGGTGGCAGGAGCCTCTCCCGCCTCCTCAGCAGCACTAAGGATGTCCGACTGCAGCTTAAGTCTGCTCCCTGCTGGTAAGTGGACATCCCCCAAGGGCTGCCGGGCTGCCAGAGGGATGTCTGACTGCCAGCTTGGGCCCGATCCCCCAGGGAGCGGGCCTAAGCCAGCAGGTGGACATCCTCCGAGGGGTCCCAGACTGCAAGAGGGCATAGGCAAGGCTGAGGGACCCCACCGAGTGCACAAATTTTTGTGCACCAGGCCTCTAGTAAATCAATAAAAGAAAATCCTGAGTACCTGAAAACGCTACAGCACAATGGGCAAGCTACCGTTTGTATCAAGCCAGGATCTGGATGGAGCACATATATGGGACATTGCTGGGAGAAGACAGCAAAAAGGAATATGTAGGGAGGGAATCTGGTGTGCTGAGGTTCAGGGTAAAAGAAAGCAGCACTTAATAACCTTTAATACTGTTAGAATTTTTTAAACATTCAGATATTATTTCAATATGAAACAAAATCCTCACTACTTGCTACAACAACATCATCATCATATTAATCTCTCTTTCATCTTGCAATGTTAGTCTATTGCTTTCACTGGGAGGGCTTCAAAAAGAATGCACAAAGCAACCAGCAGACCACTAGGTGCAAGGCCTTAAGATTACCGGGTCAGTGATTCTTCTCCATTCAAAATACAGGAGCATATCTGGAAAACTGGTCATCTTGTTTCCTCCTCAGAAGTGGGAATCCATTGCTTACTATTGCCTTCTCAGCATGGCTTTTACATTCTTACACTAAGGAAAAATAAGGGGTGTCTATTAGTCATCACTAGTAGGCAGCCCATTCTCTTGACAAAGTCTATCATCGAAACAACCACATTCTTGCACTGAGATAGCCAGCATTTCTTAAATACAAGGGAGTTGAAAGTGACTGCAAAACATATTAATCCACCCCACTGTATCTAAATACAGTGTATCTCCCTACCCAACTTCTTCTTTGGCACATACAAATTGTGACTGCTCCAGTGCTGCCTCACTAACAAAACTATGAGGAGACAAGAATTTAAGAGAATGGTCTCCAACAATTGTAGTCAAAATGTCTTTTAAAAATTTTAAGGAGAACCAAGATGGTTGTGTAGATAAACATTCACCACCTCCCACAACCACATCAAAATTACAATTAAAATACAGAACAACCATCATTCAGAACTGCCTGAAACCTGGCTGAATGGAAATCCTACAACTAGAGAAGTAAAGAAAAAAGCATATTGAGACGGTAGGAGTGGTGGAGACACAGAATGGGCTGATCTGACACCCGCATGTGGCATTTTTTTTTTTAATCAGGAGGGATATCTAGGCTGCAGAGGCCTCCTGTGAGGAGCAAGGGGTCCCAGCCCCACACAAGACCCCCAGCCTAGGGATCCAGAGCTGGGAAGAGAAGTCCCCATAACTTCAGGCTGTAAAAACCAGTAGGGATTGTAGCTGACTGACATGGCAGGTAGACTGGGCCTCCCTCTGTGGGGGCGATCCATCATGGAGCCCTGGCTGGATGGGCAGGGCCTACCTCTTTGGGGCGATCGCTCGTGGGGCTCCTGGACTGTGAGAGAGCATAGGCCTGGCTTAGGGGAACCCCACCCCAGAGTGCATGAATTTTGTGTACTGGGCCTCTAGTTATATAATAATCTTCTTTTTTCTCTTATGAAGTCTTTGTCTTAAAGTATATTTTGTCTGGTATAGTATAGCTACCCCAACTTTCTATGGATTTCCATTTGCATAGAATATCTTTATTACACCTTCACTTTTAGTATGCATGTTCTTACATCTGAAGTGAGTATCTTCTAGGCAGTATATAGATGAGTCTTGTGTTTTTTTTTAAAATCCATTCTGACACTTTATGTCTATTTATTAAAGAATTAATCCATTTACTTTTAAGTAATTATGCATCAGTATGGATTTAATGGCATTTTGTAATTGCTTTCTGGCTGTGTAATTCCTTTGTTCCTTTCTTTCTTACTTCTCTTGCACTCTTAATGATTTAGCTGATTTTCTGCAGTGGTTTGTTTATATTCATTTCTCTTTTCTGTTGTGTACTAGTCCAGGTTTTTGCTTTGTGGTTCCAATGAGGATTACAGAAAATAATTTATAAACATCTACTTTAAGTTGATAACAACTAAGTTTAAATTCATTTCAAAGCTCTATGTTTTGACTCAGCCCCCCAATATTTTATGTTTTTGATGTCATTATTTACATATTTTTACCTTGTGTATTCATTAACAAATTATTATAGTTATAGCTACTTTTACTATTCTTGTTTCTTAAACTTCATACTATCTTTGCAAGTGATTAACCTACCATCTTTACATTAGATTAGTTTGAACTTTCTGAATATTTACACTACTGGTGATATTTATACTTCCATATGTTTTTCTGTTACTATTTAATGATGTCCCTTTAACATTTCTTTTTTTATTTAATTTATTGGGGTGACATCCTATATAATAAAGAGGTAATATGCAAATTGGCCATCATGCCCTTGCACAAGATGGCCACCCCCATGTGGGCATAAGATGGCCAGGGGAGGGCAGTTGTGGGCAACCAGGCTGGCAGGGGAGGGAGGGCAGTTGGGGGAGACTAGGTCGGCAGCAGAAGGCAGTTGGGGGCGAACAGGCCATCAGGGGAGGGAGGGCAGTTGGGGGAGACCAGGCTGGCAGCAGAGGGCAGTTGGGGAGGACCAGCCCTGCAGGGGAGGGCAGTTAGGGGTGACCAGGCCAGCAGGGGAGGACAGTTGGGGGGGATTAGGCCTTCAGGGGAGGGCATTTGGAGGGGGGACCAGGCCTACAGGGGAGGGCAGTTGGGGGTGATTGAGTTGGCAGGGGAGCAGTTAGGTATCAATCAGGCTGGCAGGGGAGTGGTTAGGGGGTGATCAGGCTGGCAGACAGAAGCAGTTAGGGGCAATCAGGCAGGCAGACAGGTGAGCGGTTGGGAGCCAGAAATCCCTGATTGTGAGAGGGATGTCTGACTGATCGGGCCTAAACCGGCAGTCAGACATCCCCCGAGGTGTCCCAGATTGGAGAGGGTGCAGGCTGGGCTGAGGGACACCCCTCCCCCAGTGCATGAATTTCATGCACCGGGCCTCTAGTTGGTTAATAAAATTATATAGGTGTGAGGTGTATAATTCTGTAATACCTCATCTGTATATTATATCATGTGTTCCCCATCCCAAGTCACATTTAACGTTTCGTGTAAGACCAAGTTAATTGCAATGAATTCCTTTAGTTTTCACTGGTCTGGGAAACACTTTATTTCTCTTTCAATTCTGAACAATTTTTCTGGATAGAGTAGTCTGGATTGGCAGTGTTTTTATTTCAGCATTTTTAATATATTGTGCCACACTTCCTTCTGGCCTGCAAAGTTCCTGATGAAAGATCTTCTCTTAGTCTTATGGGGGTTCCCTTGTATATAACAAGTTGTTTTTTTCTTGCTACTTTTTTTATATGTTTTTATTGATTTTAGAGAGGAAGGGAGAGGAACAGAGAGATAGAAATATCAATGAGAGAGAAATATCAATCGGCTGCCCTCTGCAGGAGATCAAGCCCACAACCCGGGTATGTGCCATGACCAGGAATCGAACCAGTGACCTCTTGGTGCATGGATTGATACTTAACCATTGAGCCACACTAGCCAGGTTTTCTTGCTACTTTTTAAAAAAATATATTTTTATTGATTTCAGAGAGGAAGGGAGAGGGAGAAAGAGAGAGAGAAATGTCAATGAGAGAAAATTGTTGATCAGCTGCCTCCTGCACACCCCCTACTGGGGATCAAGCCCAAAACCTAAACATGTGCCCTTGACTGGAATTGAACCTGAGACCCTTCAGTCTGCAGGCTGACGCTCTGTCCCCGAGCCAAACCAGCTAGGGCTTTCTTGCTACTTTTAATATTCTCTCATTGTCTTGACCTTCTGACATTTTATTTATAAGTAGGGGTCCAGTGCATGAATTCGTGCACCTTGAAAGGCACTGTGGGCTGTGAGGCTGCAGTGGGCATAGGTGGGCCTTGGCCCATCCTCCTGCCACGGCCCCCAGTCCCCTGTCTACTGGCAGCTCCACTCCTGCCACTGGTGCTCCCACGCACTGATGGCGCTGGCCCCACTCACACCTGCTGAAGGCATGGAGTGATTGGGGCTGGCACCAGCAGCAGGTGCGAGCATGGCTGGCACCATCAGTGGGTGCGAGCAGTGGCTGGCATCCCCGATTGCCCCTCAGGAGCAGGGGGAGGTAGAGATGCTCTCTCAGGGGCGATCAGGGCTGCCAGCCACCACTTGCACCCGCTGATGGTGCCCAGAGATCAGGACCGGCGCTGGGCGCCAGCAGTGGGTGTGAGCGGGGATGTTGCTGACAGCAGGTGTGAGTGTTGGGCGGGACCGCAGCATGTGGACCAAAGAATTTTCAGTAACCACCAGAGGCTCACCCTACTGACAGTGACCAGTACCCCACCTTGGTCTGGCGCCCCCGCTCACCTGCTCCACCATCTCGCTCCAGCCAACACCCGCCATGTTCCGCGTGCGCCCCCTGGTGGTCAGCACACGTAATAGTGACCCGTTGTTCAGTTGTTCTGCCATTCGGTCTATTTGCATATTAGCCTTTTATTATATAGAATATGTCTGGTTTGGGTCTCTTTACACTGATCTTATTTGGAACTCTCTGGGTATTCTAGATCTGAGTGTCTCTTTCCTTCCCTAGGTTAAGGAATTTTTTCTTCACATAGTTTTCTGTTACTTTTTTTTTCCACTCTTGTCTTTCTGGGATCTTTGTAATGCAAATATTGGCCTGCTTGAAGTTGTTCCGTAGTCCCTTAGACCAGGGGTCCTCAAACTATGGCCCGCGGGCCACATGCAAATACAAATATTGTATTTGTTCCCGTTTTGTTTTTTTACTTCAAAATAAGATATGTGCAGTGTGCATAGGAATTTGTTCATAGTTTTTTTTTAAACTATAGTCCAGTCCTCCAACGGTCTGAGGGACAGTGAACTGGCCCCCTGTTTAAAAAGTTTGAGGACCCCTGCCTTAGACTATCTTCATTCTGTTTCATTGTTTTTTGTTTTGTTTCTCTGATTGAATGAGTTGCTCTCTCTGTTTTTTAGTTTTCTAAACCTTTCTTCAGCTTCATTCAGTCTGCTGTTGAACCCCTCTATTGTATTCTGCAATTCAGTTCAGTTATTGTATTATTTTTTAGGTTTGTACATTTTGGTTGGTACTTTCTTATAATTTCTGTCTCTTTCTTAAAATTCTCACTTTGTTAATGCATTGTTGTCCTGACTTTGGTGAGCATCTTTATGACTATCATTTTGGACTCTATCAAGTAAATCACTTAGCTCAGTTTCATTAGGATTTTTTTCCTGAGATTTTTATCTTCATCTTTCATTTGGAACATATTCCTTTGTTTCTTTTTTCTTTTTGGCTCTCTGTGTTGGTTTCTATGCATTAGATAAAAAACAAAAAAACTCCTCTCTTAGTCTTGGAGGAATGGCCTCTTGTAGGAGACAAACCTGGTTGTACAACCTGACCCTAGTTCCTTGTTGTCTCTTCAACTTTCATAAATATCCAAGCAGCTTACTTTATTCTTAGTGTTTGAGGGTGTGCCAAGACCTGTCAGTGTCCTGTAGGGGAGGATCTTAGTCAGCACATAGTCTTAGGCCAATTGGAAGCCGACTGTCCGGCAGTGACTTTTAGAGTGTGTAAATAGTCCTTTTTCAGAAGAAGACAGGAGATGAACACTTCTGTCTATTCCCTCTGTACTGAGCCCTGGGGTGGTAGCCAGTTGCAAATTGTTTCTTTGTTTGCTGTCATTCCAGTGAATCCTTGAACACAAGATCTGCTGCCCACCAGAGCCAGACTATCCAGGGATAGATCCTCTGTGTGACAGCCACAAAAACCGGTCCACCCGGTTTATTTGTACATAAGTTCCTTTCTCAGAAACACCAGTGACCTGTCTTGGGCAAAAGGAGAGCACAAAGATAGCTGCTAGCCTCCCTAATCTCTAGAGAGGATTGCAGTAAACCCTTGAATGTGGGTTTAATTAGAAGCCTACCCCTCAGGTCAAAATTTTAAGATAGGCAAATAGACTTCTTTCCCAGAAAACTGGGGGTACATTTTAGTCTTCTCTCTGTGCCATGTCCTGGAAGACTCTTTCTCCATTTGTTACAATCCTGTGGAACCTGTGAACATAAACCCCAATGGCCACCAGAAACATGATCAAGGAGTATCCCTGGGCAGAGCCACAAAAATCATGACACTATATGTGTGCAATATCTTCCCAGGAGATATTGGCCGCCTGGAGTGAGGCAGAGAATGAGTGAAAGATGGCACCAGTCACGCCTCAGCAGTCTTTGAAGAGTGTTTCAGTGGGCCCCTAGATATGTGTTCAATTATGGGACTGCCCCTCTAGCTGAAGCTTTAAGATAAGCAAATAGGCCTCTTTCACAGAACGACCAGGTGAGTTTCAGCTGCCTTAGTTCTGTGCCCTAGAGGGTAGCCAGGTGACTTTGCTGGAGCTTTTCAAGAACTGTTTCTCAGTTTGCTACAGCCTTGTGAGTCTTGTGGACTCAAACTCCATTGGCTTTCAAAATTAGATGTTTTGACCTGCCAGTGTGGCTCAGTGGTTGAGTGTCAACCTATGAACTAGGAGGTCATAGTTCCATTCCCGATCAGGGCAGTCAGGGTACATGCCCGGTTGTGGGCTTCATCCCCAGTGTGAGGTGTGCAGGAAGTAGATGATCAATGATTGTCTCTCATCATAGATGTTTCTCTCTCTCTCTCTTTCTCCCTTCCTTTCTCTCTTTCTCCCTTTCTTTTAAAATATATATATTTTAAAAAACTAGATATTTGGGGGGGCTTACCTCTCAGGCACAGATCTGAAAAGTGGGATGTAAGATGTGGGACTTAAATTCTTTGCTCCAGGAAGAGTTGTGAGTTCCCTCCTCATCATGGATTGCCACGTTAAGGGAGGGAGTTATGGCAAGGTTGTCTCAGACTCTCCTCTCCATATAGATGTGGGTTTTTTCTTACTTGCCCAATGTATAGTTACTTAGATAGTTTTGCGGTTTCTTTCATAGAAAATTGTTTTGTATATAGCTGTAGATTTGGTGTGTTCCTGGGAGGAGGTAAATATAGAATCTTTCTACACTGCCACCTCTGTGGCTGGTACTTTCGACATTTGAAATCCTTTGCGTCTGCTTCTATTGATTCTGCTTGCTCCCACTCTTGGTGTCTTATTTCCCAGAGAGCCTAATTATCTTTTCTACCATTCATCATACTTGTAAACTTATTTAATGAATATTTGAGACTTAAGGTAAAGGTTTCTTCCTCCAGAAATTTGTCTTTGCTTCTGTACTACCAGCTGGGGGCCCTTATTTCATGTTCCAAACTTGATCTTCTTTCCCTTGTGCTGTGCTCTCAAGGCTCAAGGTTATATGAGGGCTAGTCTACTGATTTACTCTAGGAGTGATGCTGGAGTCCCAACTTATTTTGTAGAGTCTGCTGCACTATAACTTAAATCAGACATGAGCATTTACTTTCTACCCCTTTCACCAAAGAGGCTTTCAAACTGAAAATGTTAATGTGTGAAGGTCACAAAAACCCTCAGGACAAAAGCAGCTACAGATTTCTTTATTACTCTGGGTTCCTGTTTTCCTTTCTGTTTTTGGCCAATATTTCTTTGCTGTATTGTCAGATCTTTATAGCACTTAAAAAGGATTGTTTTAATAGTTTATTTTTTTTTTTTCAATAAGAGGGTGGTCCAAATAACCAAGCATGCCAATACTAGAAATCTTATTTCAAGCTTCAAAATATTTAAATAAATAGGAAAAGTAATGTTAACATATAGTAGCTTCATCATATCGCTACCAAAATGGAGAATTGGAATATTACATTAGATTGAAATCAATGCCCTATGCTCTAGACTTTTCTTCATTGAGGTTTAGCTGAAAACAAGAGGCAGGTGTAGCAAAATCCATGGAGACAGTTTTTGTTTATTTGCTTGTGTGTGTGTGTGTTCTTTTAGTAGAGTTGAGAAACTGAGAATACTGTGTCAGAATAGTAGATCAAGAGTGACTGAAATGCAAGTGTCACTTATAGATTTTTCTCCCTACCTACCTTCCTTTACACTTGACCCATGGCCTTCTCTAAACTCCCAGAAAACTGATATTTTCAGGTAAAGAAGAATTTACTTACAAAATGTTAATTTTTCTCCTAAATTTGTTCTTGTTACTATGAAAAACCTTCTGAGCAAGCCATGAATTCTACATAAGCACAAAATAAAAGAAAACTGATAAAGCTTGTTTGACACTTTGCAGATAAGAAAATAAATTGCTGAATTTGGGGTTTCATGGAGACATGGCTATGGAGAGTCAGGTTTCATGCAACACTTAGACAAGGCAAACAGTTGTACACATAGTCATGTGGCTGGATAGATGATGCAGAAGGAGATCTGTGAAGTAATTTCCCACTATCTCAGCAGTTTTTAGTCCTGTAATGAGTGGTGAATCCAATCAGAGACTCTTTGATTTAAACTAGAAGAGAACTGAAGAGAAACATATGGAGAAATAAGTGCTGAGATGTTGTTTTAACTTCATTGTGTAACTCTATTGGCAAGAGCAAAAGGGAGTTTTTTGGCTACTCCCCCCCCCCCCAAAAAAAATATGTTAAAATTGTATAAACAATATATGTGAAAAGGTCAAGGGAATATGCTTATAAACATGTACTTTTCAAATTTTTTATCTACATAAACAATGTTTCTATAAGAACTTGGTTAATCATTTCTGAGACATCTATTGATTATCATGCTGTTCATTTGTCTTTTTTTCTGAGCAATGGGTATATAGTAATTTCTGTCAGTCTACAAAAACTCTGTGTTGTGCAGCATCTCTAAAATTCCATCTATCTGTCTATCCATCCATCCATCCATACACCCATCCATCCATCTTCAACTTTGGACACACCACTAACTAAGCATTTCTCAAAACAAGAGGTCTGCAGACATATTGTTATAACATTCTTAGATTCCACGTTTGAGGAATACTCACTCTCCCATATGCAGGAGCAATCCATTTCCTGGTGATTGACTTACTGAGAGTAGTTCCTTGAATGATAATAATATTGGATACTATTTTTTAAAATACCTTCTACATACTAAGCATTACACCAAGTGTATTATTTTCAATATCTCTAATGATGGAAGGTAGGAATTATCATGATAGTTATTTGCAGATGAAAGAGAACAAGGCTCAGAGAGGCAATTGACAAACACAGTAGAGGCTCATAACTTGTTTTAGCTTGTGAATGAGCAGGAATTCAAATCCTAGTCTCTACAACAGAAGTGCAGAAGACAAGCACTAAGGCAAAGCTAAAAAGAAAACAAAAGACCTCAAATTGCCTCATGGGTCATCTGTGTGGGTGTAAGCAGCCCTGCATTTCTGATCAGAGATATTTTTAAACCCTCCCCCTGGGATATGTCTCATTGATTTTAGAGAAAGAGGAAGGGAGAGAGAGAGAGAGAGAGAGAGAGAGAGAGAGAGAGAGAGAGAGACATTGATGTGAAAGAGAAATATCAATTGGTTTCCTCCAGTATGAGCCTAGACCAGGGGTCGAACCTGCAACCTAGGTATGTTCCCTGACTGGGAATTGGACGCATAACCTTTTCAGTGTATGGGATGACAGACACTCCAACCAACTGAGCCATCCAGCCAGAGTTTTTTTGTTTTGTTTTGCTATTAGCCAGAGGCTGTGGTCAGGTCAGCTCTTGTTTCAGTAGTGGTAGATTGCATTCTTATTCAAAAGACCCAGCCCCACCCTTTGAAGTGCCCCTCTTCATGGAAGGACTATACACTGTGCTTCCTTGAAATCAGGTGTGGCCCTGTGACTTCTCTTGATCAATGATATATGAACAGAAATGACATGGACAAAACCTTTAAGAGGCAATTCAGGATCTGGTGTGATCTCTTCATCACTGCCATGGTTCTGACAACAACCGTGATAGGAACTGCTCCTTAAGGTTGAGTACCAGAGTAAAGATGACACAGAATATACTTGCAAATGTGGGATGGACAAGTAATGTCAGGGAGAAAGAACTCTTTGTTATAACTCACTAAGTTTTGGAGTCATTTGTTATCATTGCTTTTTTGAGTCTTGATTTCTTCCCCTGTGAAATGGGATAATAATACCTGTTTGGGAGAATAACCTAAGAAAATGGTTTTAAAGAGCTGTTCACGATGGCATGAGCCATACCTGGTCATTATTATTACCTACTCTTATATTGAAACTTATCTTTATCTAAGCAATTAAGTAATCAGATATATCCAAGCTTTCTTATTTCTAAGATGGACTGCCATCCCCATGTAAAATTTGGCAGCAACATAAATAAATAAATAAATAAAAATTTGCTATTCAAAATAATAATGGCAAAATAAATTGTTCCATTTTTCAAACATTAATAAATATGATGTATCACACAGTGTGTTTAGTGCTTGGGACACACAAACACACACACACAGATTGAATCTTTTTATCTAAAAGACAGATAATATAGTGGACTTATTAAACTTTGGTGGTAATTTAAAGCTTTGCAGTGTTATTACCATCTAGTGCAGTGGTTCTCAACCTTCCTAATGCCGTGACCCTTTAATATAGTTCCTCATGTTGTGGTGACCCCCCAACCATAAAATTATTTTCGTTGCTACTTCATAACTGCAATTTTGCTACTGTTATGAATCGTAATGTAAATATCTGATATGCCGGATGTATTTTCATTGTTACAAATTGAACATAATTAAAGCATAGTGATTAATCACAAAACAGTATGTAATTATATATGTGTTTTCCAATGGTCTTAGGCGACCCCTGTGAAAGGGTCGTTCGACCCCCAGAGGGTCGGGACCCACAGGTTGAGAACCGCTGATCTAGTGGAATAATTCTAATAATCTAGGTATTTTATTTCTAAGTAGATACCTGGTTGGGTCTTCTACAGGGAATAAATACAGTTAATTAGTAATTAATAGCACCATTGATGTTAAATAACCATGCTAATATTTTTAAATGATCATTTCAAAAAGAAAATCTAGTTCTATCACCTCATCTTATTTATACTACAAATTTCTTCCATTTAAAGTAGAAAGGTTTAACTTTTGTCCAACCCAAATCTAAGGACACCAAGTCCTCCCCACTAAATTAATGAATTGGTTATAATTTGTAACAAGTAACATGGTAGTGGGCACACTCATCATCAAGTTCTTAGATGGACATTTCTTTGCCTGCAGGGACTGCATTTTATTTTTTTGCAGCTCAGACACATTATGAGTGCATTCCCATCCCATCAGAAACCATACACTTGGAGCAAATGGGCCCCTGAAAGCTACCATGTGAGTTGAACCAACTGGGTGCAATGTAAGGAGGAAAGAGCATGGCCATTGAGACTTGGAGATCTCCGTAGAGTTTTCCATTTCTATGGCTAAAAGACCAAAAATTATTCATTAAAATAAAAATGCTAATCAAGAATCTACTATGAACCCAGCACCCTGGTTCATAGAGAGCTTGTAGAAAGTGCCACAGATATTGAAGGTACATTCTCTGACCTCAGAGAACTCAGTAAACAGTGCTCTGAGCAAAAACTCAATTGTAAACATTCATTGTTATTACTGAGAACTGGGTGGGAGGAAGGAAAATCGCTTTGCTGAGTCCTGGAAAGATTTACTGTGAAGTGCCACGTTTTCTATCACGGAAACCAAAACACAAAGTTCCCCGCCAGTCCAAACTGATGTCACTAAATTAAGTATTTGAAATGTGTGCTTTTGCTCAAATCTCTGTCAGCATTACCTTTTAGGAAAAGATCCACTGCAGCCGCCAGCAAGCTTTTAAAAATCAAATAAAATGAAGGAATTGTTTTGGGTATAATGCTTTTGCTGCCAGTTTTTTTTCTACAAGATTAATAATTCAAGTGAAATACATAGCCAAAAAATTGTGTGCTTTCTCTTATTTGAACAAATGTTTAACTAATTACCTGCAGATGTGCTGGAAGACCTGTAGAAGATGAAAATTCACTTACTTGCTACCACTTTAGATGTACATGCATCCTATTACTTCCTTTTGCATATTAAGGAATTTAAAAGTAAACATTTGACTTTTAAAAAATCTCCAAATAAAGTCCTACTCAAAACAAATGCAACGTGAACAAAAGTGTCCATTTTAGCAGCCATTCCTGAAACAATATTAGGCTCTGTTGAGTGAAACTGAGCTGTCAGATTTTAAATAATTAGGGTACTCAGGTCAAAGTAGACTTTCTGAATATACACAAAGGCAAGAGTTGTAAAGAACATTCAAAGAGAGGGGACTGTTAGGACTTTCGTCAGGATGGTGACAGTGGCTATCTTTAAGTGGGGGAGGGGGTTGGATTCTGGATGATTTTAATTTTTTTCTTCATATGCTTCTGTTTTATAAATTTTCAGTGACCTTGCATTGATTTTAAGATCAGGAAAACAGATATGAATTTAAATTATAAAAAAGAATTAGATATTTGCAGGGAAAAGTTTTACCTCATTTGCCACAGCCATGACCCCCTCATTTTACTTCTGAAATGGCTTTTAGCTCTTTTCCTACCAAAAACTAAAATGTACTTGAATTTTTAATTTGGTTGCTTAGTCTTATAGCTTCATCTGTAGAATATGTCCTAAATATCATATGATTAATAGTGCTTGACTTCAGAGCTACTGACAAGAGCTGTTCGACCTTCAAATAAGCCCTACCTAATTGGAAGCATGCATTCAAGCCACCGAGGAATTTATCCCTTCCTTCAGGGGCAAAGATGGCTTATAGAAGGGCCATATATTCAAAGTATTCCATAAGGTCTTTTCTATTATGGTATCATATAGGTTTTAACATGTGCATCAGATTAAAACTTAATCATAGGCCAATATTGGCCCATGGCATTATAGAAATAAGCAATATGGTAATTGGTAGTCCTACTCAGCCAGTGTAGATACCCTATCTAATAAATAGGTAATATACAAATTAACCATCACTCCATCACAAAGATGGCAGCACCCATAGCGGCCAGGGCAGGATGCTGGCAGTGTTGCCCTGGTGATGTGAGTCCAGCGTCCCATGCCCTGGCCGCGTGGAGGGAGGGAGGGGCCTCTGGGGATGACACGAGCCCAGCGTCCTGTGCCCCGACCATGGGGAGGGAGGGAGGGGCCTCTGGCCTGAAGCCGGGGTGCGGGATGCTGGCGTCATTGCAGGCCAGGCTGAGGGACCCCCCCAAACCCCCCCACCTCCCATGCACGAATTTCGTGCACCAGGCCTCTAGTAGATATAGATATAGATAGATATAGATATAGATATAGATATAGATATATATGTAGATATATCATACACAATATTTTGTCTAAATAGAGTTTATTATTTTCAGGGGAAATATATTATTTGGTGCTTAAGTATCCAGTTTGTGAGCAATCCACAATCCCCATCTATGTTCCCCTTCTACTCTTCTGGCTAGATGCCTTTTGGCCATTTTGCTCCTTGGGAATATTTCCAGCTATGGGTAAATAGGGGGGACAAAAAAGGTGAATTTCAAATTAGTCATTTGGCCTGCTTGCTATTAGCCTTAGGGAAGGTCTGTTGGGAAAAACAGTGATAATTAGATTTGTGGCTTATTTGTCAGCCTCAATAATTTTTTTACTTTACTTCTAGTATTGCCATGGATAATGTAGAATTGGTGTTACTGCTTAAATGCCACCATTGCTAAGCTTGACTTGTTTTTATTGAGTATGTCATAAATATTCATTGATATTTATAGTAGAGCATATTCACAGTCATAACAAGTTTGGGTCCAAAGGTCCCTGTTTAGTTTTTACACAGCCATTTTTGTGCTGTTTTCGTTTTCCAGCTGATCTGTGCTATACAAGAGTATATTCAGGATTTGGTTCTTTGAGCACAGAAAGTTTTCCGTTTCAACCGAAATTTCTAAATTGCAGAGGCAGAAATTTGGGGATGACATGTACTAAATCTGTTATGTTCAGAGAATAAGCTTCATTTGAAAAAAAAAGCAAGAACATTTAGGTATGTTCTAAATTGTGATGGAAACTTTGAATGTCATTTCTATTTTCCAAGCAAACGTCACCACATGCACTGGGAGTTTTCTTACATCTGATAGTAAGTACTCAGACCAGGAGGACGTCCTCCCTCACCAGGCACACACTCACTGTGCACTCAGTGGATTCTTCCTGAGCCTCTCAAAAAGCCCAGTATTGAATTACAAAAAGTACTAAGCCCTTCCCGGAAGACTGCTGAAAACCATGTGGAATATTTTACCCTGCAATGTGATTGCGATTTAATGGCACTGCCTTAAAAAAAAAAAATACAGTTGTTAGACAAACCCTGCTCATTGTCTTGTTTTACCAGCAAATCCTGGCACACATGTTTTACAGAAGCATAATGGAATTCATTACCACTGAGGGGCAAGAGAGTTGTTGTTAAAGTCAGCTGTACTTTGGGTAGAATCAGTGAGCAAAAAGTAAACTTTTCAGTATTCTTTATACTAAAGGATAAATATCTCTTGAGTATAGTCAAATGTAGTTAAAGTCAAGGCCTGATTATTAAATCTGAACCAAAATAAAGAGAAGTTACCCTGAATCATAATTATATTATTTGCTCATAAAACCATCCCAAATTTTCCATAAATAAATTGAAAAGCTGCCACTAAATAGTGCAGAGAGGAGTCAAGATACATGGGGTAGGTAGCTTAGCTTTTCCAGGTGTTAGGGTGTGGGCATAAAGGGAGTGGTAAAATCAAGGGTAACTACTTATGGTTTCTACTTAAGCAACTATGTAGATAGTGGGGTGCCATTTACTAAGTGGGAGGAACAGGATTTGGGAGACAAGAATGATGAAATGAAAAATTCAGTTTGGATATGTAAAGGGAGTCTTTAGATGTTTAAGTAGCAATATCAAATGAGCAGTTTAACATGTGAGCCTGACCCTTGGGGGAGAGACATGGGACGGACAATAAGGCAGAAGGTTATCTAAAGCTTCACTATTGAATATAAGTGCTATAACTATTT
Source organism: Myotis brandtii (assembly GCF_000412655.1). Classification (NCBI taxonomy): domain Eukaryota; kingdom Metazoa; phylum Chordata; class Mammalia; order Chiroptera; family Vespertilionidae; genus Myotis; species Myotis brandtii. The sequence goes on from NW_005356635.1 coordinate 3,323,634, forward strand.
GGAAGATACATTCTTTTTTTTTTTTAGGTTAAAAAGTTCTCATCTATTTCCAGTTTGCTAAGTATCTTCCATTATTTTGTTTTCTAAGACTTTTAAGATTAAAGTAGAACACAGAAAGAAAACGGCACTGTGGTAGTCTGCTAATGGCTCCTAAAGATATGTTCAGGTTCCATCATGGCGTCAATGCAGAAACAACTGCAGAAAGAACTGTTGGCTTTGCAAAATGACCCACCTCCTGGGATAACTTTAAATGAAAAGAGTGTTCAAAGTTCAATTACACAATGGATTGTAGACATGGAAGGTGCACCAGGTACCTTATGTAAAGGGGAAAAATTTCAACTTGTATTTAAGTTTAGTAGTCAATATCCTTCTGACTCTCCTCAGGTCATGTTTACTGGTGAAAATATTCCCGTTCATCCTCATGTTTATAGCAATGGTCATATCTGTTTATCCATTCTAACAGAAGACTGGTCCCCAGCGCTCTCCGTCCAATCAGTTTGTCTTAGCATTATTAGCACGCTTTCCACCTGCAAAGAAAAGAGACGACCACCAGATAATTCTTCTTATATTCGAACATGTAACAAGAATCCAAAAAAAAGAAAATGGTGGTATCATGATACTTGTTGATGCCACTATTATCAGCCTCCTACTAGAAGATAGTTCTACTGAGAAAATGAGCACTTTGATCATTCAGTCTTTGAACTTTAACCTTTGACTGGAAGTGACCTATAGGCAATGAAGACTCTACTTCGTTTTACTGCATTTTTACTCATGTGCATTCTGGGTGCATGTTGATCACTGATTCAGTCCAAGCAACTGACATGCTTTTATTAGTCATACAGTATTAATGCAGGTGTCAGGAAATGTCAAATATAATTCCATTTTTTATTTTTATTTTTTTAAGCTTTTGGAAAAGTTCCAGGTCATCATGTATTGTGCAATAACATGACTTCCTTGATGTTTTGAGACGCTCATTGCTGGCAATGGATGTCATAACAGGAAAATTTTCATTAACTCCTGCCACCCAGTAATTAATGCATGATAGGGCCTATGAAATTAATGTAACGGTTCTCGTGGGATTATAAATAAAGTGAGGGACCCAACATTACTTTGAAAGTCACCCCAACTTGTTTCTATTTGGATTCTATGCACTGTGATACTAAGGTTAACAGCATGAATTAACATGCATTTTCAAAGGACTGTAATGAAAGATCATTGCATATTTATTGAATTGTTCATATCTACTGTCAAGTTGTTTTGACATGAAAGGTTTTCAAGTAACATTGGCAGAGAGGCACAATATGTTATCCCTATGGTGAAAATAAATTCATTTGTTGTAAAAAAAAAAAAAAGATATGTTCACATCCAAATACCCAGGATTTGCTGCTCTCTCATACTGCCACATTATTGGAATAAACAGTCATATATGATTCAACCCTGTCTTAATTGGCTCAAGTGGTGACAGGCAGCCCGACCCCTTGGTTGTCTGGTTACACTCTCTCAGCTCTTTCAGTCTCTGCAGCTGGATTGTTTCGGCCAGGTCTACTTGATGTGGCAAAGTCTTGCTGCTCTGTGTTTATAGATGACACTCATAACTTAAATCAGGTTTAGCAGGAAAGTAAGGCATATGACAATTTCAAGAGCTCAGGGGTTGGGAGATTATAAGAAATTAAAACACCACTTCTTGACTGTTTAACTACTGTTACTGTTGATATTTTTGGTTAAGGCTAATGTTCCCTGAGTTTATATCAATTGAATATGAAAGGCCTTTATTTTATCTCAACCAAAGCTGTCACCATGACTTCATCCTATTGCTTTTTAAACTCTTCTTCCTACATCACACTCTTTTTAAGTCCCTAAGGAGGGCCTGGCTGTGCTTTTATCTTTCAGGATATGCCATTCCTTTCTAATGCAAAATGATTTATTCTTACAGAGCACGGGAACTTGATTTAGTCTCCTCCGATAGTTGAAAAAAACCCCTCTCTTTCCTAAATATAGAATTCCAACAGAAGGGAAGGGGCATTTACTAGTGGAATGCAGAATTTTAGCTTCTCTGTCCAGTTAGTCACCCTTTAAGTGCTATGTCAGAGTCTTGACAATGCTGGATTACATCACTGTAGTACTCTGGCAAGACTGTCACAGAATACTGCACAGAGAAACTCCAAGTACACACTCACTGTGACCCATCTAGAGTCACTGTGACTCCTGAAGAGGACTCTCTCAAAGCATGTGTGGCCATCTAATTCTGGATTTTGCAGTGAAAGAAAACCCTCTTGCTTTCCCCTTCTTATTTGACATGCTAGATCACAGTCTCATGTGATGCTGGAGGCCAGTGTCCAGATCTTGTCTCCATGATGCGGTGAGAATGCTGGTTCTACAGCAGGAGTAGGCAAACTAGCCAAATCCAGCCCGCTGCCTGTCTTCCTGTGCTCTGTGAGCCAGGAGTGTTTCTTTTCTTATATTTGTAAATGGTAAAAAACAAAATCAGAAGGATAACATTTTGTGATATGTTAAAATTATATAGGCCCTGGTTAGAACTCGGCCAGCGGACTGAAGGGACAAGGATTTGATTCCCAGTCAAGGGCACATACCTCTGTTGCCAGTTTGCACCCCACCCCTAGCTGAGGTGCATATAGGAGGTAACCAATTGATGTGTCTCTCTCATGTGGGTATGCCCCCCAACACCCCTCCATTCCACTCTGTCTGAAAATCAATGAGGGAAAAATATCCTTAGGTGAGGTTTAAAAAAAAATTATGTGAAATTCAAATTTCAATGATTATGAATAAAGTTCTATTGGAGCATGGCCATGCTCATTCATTTACATATTGTCTATGGTTGCTTTCACTACAGTGACAAGATTAAGTACTTGTGATAGAAGACCCTGTGGCCCCCAACACCTGACACATTCACTATCTGGCCCTCTGCAGAAAGTTTGTAGACTTTGCTCGAAAATCATAGACTATCCACTGCATGACTGCATTCAGTTCTCAGAGGGCATGAATTAAAACCTCTACCAGGGGAGTGAAAAACAAAGTAACTCCTCTGTGATGATTGGTGGTCTTTGGAAAACATAAATCTTTGTTCCTTTATAATTTCCTAACACATCTATAGCTTATTCCAAGAGAAGAATGTCTAATATATATTTACAACCATGTTCAGGGATTTAAAATATATATATATATATATATATATAGTGGTAATATGCAAATTACCGGTCATCACAACTGGCTCAGGAGGAACTGCACACGCAGATGGGTGGGAGGTGACTGTGTGCCGCCCCCAGCCCCAGTGACACACACCAGGGGTGGGAGTGTGCTTTGAGAGGCTGCGGCACGGCTTGGAGCACACCCCCAGTGGGTGGCAGCAGCAGCTCGAGCAAAGCAGCCCCTGTCCCAGGTGCCTGGCAGCGGCTGGAGCAAAGCAGCCCGGGTCCTGGGTGCCAGAGGGAAGCCAGTGCCAGCAGCCAGGGGAAGGAAGGCCTATTGTTGCACGAATCTTCATGCATCGGACCTCTAGTAAGAAATAAAAGGAAAATATATATTTTGTGTGCATTATGATGTATGTAAAACAAGTCCTAAGAAATCAAAGACACCACATTCCTAAGAAACTCCTTCACGTAATCTAACTGTACTTAATTCTGTAATGTGCTTGAAAATGCATTATATATGTACATATATTTCATGTACATGTGCTTGTGCATTTAATATATAAAGCTTTCATGAAATAACAAGGCTTTGTTACTTTTTAAGTTTTTTCTACCACCAGAGTGGCTGGATTTAAAATATCATTGAATTTTAGTGTAAGAGAAGAAGGGGCAAGGTTTAATAAAATACAGAATTAAGGCATCATATGTCAAGGATGTGATTCTCTAGACATTATCCACCTAAAATTCCAACACATATGTCAGGACAACAAAAGCATCCTACTCCAAAACTCAGTACTTCAGAATATACCAGTGATATGAGAAGCTTCATATTGTGGCCAATAGCCTTACCAGACACTATGTATGTCCTACCCATAATTACAGTTTTGGATATTTTCACTCCTCTTCCCTGGCTGACCTCAGAAACCACTTCAAAGTTGTTTCTTCTCTAAAGTCAATTTCTAAGGTGGTTAGTGAGATTGGCTATAGTGCACTGAAGTCCTCCCCATGTGCTTATAGCTCTAGCCCACACTCTGCATGCTCTTGAAATTCTACCTACATTGTATCACCACTTTCTACACATAGGGATTCATCTTTGAATAGCCTCTGAGACCTCATCTCAAAGAAACTGGAGGTCTTCCCAAATCTCTTAGATGTATCTTTCACCCATGTTTAAAAAATCATCATGCTTTCTGCAAATGTTCATAGTCATATGAACATCCATTGACTGCAATTGGATACAGTCAATACTTGTTTAAAAAGCAACATGTAACACTTACAGTGACCAGTTTGGTATTAAAGTACAGACATCTATCTCTAAAATCGTGACAACTATGGCTACTTGGTCATTGCCACACTGCTTCTGTCTTGGCCTTCTCTTGGATCTGCATCTATGTGGGTTCTCACTTTTATCTGTTCCAGCCCTGGTTTTCTCAAGATCCCTGGAAGTCATCAACCAGAAATGTAAGATATGCCCATCATTCCTCTTTTATTCTCTATATACATTCTGAGAAGTTCTGATTACTAAATGCCTTTTTATATCTAACAACTTTCTTTATCCTTGTAACTACTACCTTAATTTGTCACCTTGGGGCTAGACTATGCAATTGGCTCCTATGTAGGTTTTCTAGTTCCCATAATCTGGAGTCCATGGACTCATCAGAAGACCATGCGTTGGATTCAAATTGTCTCTAAGTCTTCCAAAATTGTGCCCATACCTGGTGTTTCAAATGATTAAAGGGTTAGAGGCCTGGAATGCTAGTTGTTCATTGATATATAAGTGTCTTGGGGCCATCAGTTTGGTTTTGGTTGGCTGAGATACAATTATATTGGAGCAGGGCTGATAGTGACTGATTTCTTTCTGCCTTCTTTCTCTGCAGGATTGCCTTCAGGGCACTTATCACTTGCTCTAGTAGGCTATAACTTCATAAAAGGGGTGGCAGGATTTCCAACTACTTCACTGCAGTTGGAATGACTGACAACTTATTTCATTAATTGATAAATTGGTATGAAAAGTATGGGGCTGGAAGTTAGTAATGTGTGTATCTGATTTTAAAAGATGTGTAACAATTTTGAAATCTGTTTATCTGTTAACATGCATATGAGTTTTAAAATCCATGGTTTGTTATACTTGCCAGGTGATATATGATTTGTAAATGCTTGAGTTTAGTTTGTTGGTGTTAAATGATCTGCTTTTGAGATTAGATGAAAAGTGTCATGGTTTATGTGTTAAAGATGAGGAGTAAGAAGTATGTAAACATCAGAAAGGGTAATACCAATGTCAGTGACATAGAGATGAGGGAAGAAGTGCATGGTGATGTAAAAGGTAACGGAGATGTCTTTTTATCGTCATCATGCTTATGTTGTATCACAAATCAGTGAGCTAGATACCAGATGCCTTAACAAGCCAATTAATTAGGAGTCGTTTATTGCGCACAGGTTCAGAGCAGATTACCTCTGTCAAATTCTGAACAACCACAGGAAGGAGTATTTCCTTTTTATATCCTTCTAGTTCTTTGTGTAAGTTATTTTTGTAGACAGCTTGTGACCTTGAGTACATATCATATCTAGCAAACACCTGTCATATCTATACAGACACCTGTAACCTTGAGTATCATATCTATACTGGCACCTGGCATCAATATCAGCATATCAATCCCTTATGTTAATAGCTAGTTTGCAAGGTCAGACAATTAAGTTTATCTTTTCTATTCAAGCAAAAAACAAAGTTATTTTACAGTCTAAAAATAACAGAGGGACTAGCAAAAATAGCAGAGAATTTCAAAACAGCAAAGAATTCTAAAACAGCAGTTTCAAACAGCAGTTTTTCCAAAGGAGGGATTATTATTATGCTTCACTTACTAGAAAAAAATATCAAACCTCTGAATTTACTGACATTTGTGTTTAGGAAAAGACTTAGTAAAAAAGAGAGAGGAGAGGAGAAACCAAGATGGCGGCATAGGTAAACACTGGAGATTGCTGCCTCGCACAACCACTTCAAAAATACAACTAAAAGACAGAACGGACATCATCCAGAACCACAGGAAGGCTGGCTGAGTGGAAATTCTGCAACTGAAGGAAAGAGAAAAACATACCGAGACTCAGAGGAGGTGCAGTGCTGAAGTAAATACAAAGGTGCGGAGGTGCATGCGGAGAGGGCTGGCGGCTGAGGACACGATTGTCT
>NW_005356635.1:3331420-3332814 GCF_000412655.1 Myotis brandtii
GAATAAATAATCTGATGAACAGAATAAACTGGTGATTATAATAGAATCAGGGGCATAGAAAGGGAGTGGACTGACTATTCTTGGGGGGGAAAGGGGTGTGGGGGATGCGGGAAGAGACTGGACAAAAATTGTGCACCTATGAATGAAGACAGTGGGGGTGGGGGTGTGAGGACGAAGGGTGGGGTGGGAACCCGGTGGAGGGGAGCTATGGGGGAAAAAAGAGGAACAACTGTAATAATGTGAGCAATAAAGATTTAATTTTAAAAAAAGAGAGAGAGAGAGGAGTGATTTAAAGAAAAATATTAGGAAAACTGCAGTGAGAGGTAATTAAAATGGCAAGCCATGCTGAAGTTGTAGATGAATGATCAGAGTCCTGTTTAGAGGTTCAGATTAACCCCAAATGCTCATGCCCAACTGCAATATCTTGGCAAGTCCTATGGCTCATTAAGGTCAGCCTCTTTCTCTATAAAATAGTTATTGAATTTGACATCTACACTAATAAAAGAGAAACATGCAGATTGGTGTCACTCCACTATGCCCACCAGCCAATCAGAGTGACTATGCAAATTAACCCAACAAATATGGCAGTTAATTTGCATACACAGGCACAGAGCAAAGACTGAAGACTGAAGACTGAAGACTGGAGACTGAAGAGGCTTGGCTTCTCCACTACGGCTGGACCAAAGGCTTGGGTCCCTGGTGTCGGAGGAAAACCAGTGCCGGCAGACAGGGGAAGGAAGGCCAAGTGTGCGAATCTTCATGCAATGGGCTTCTAGTATTTCTTATAAACATTAAATAAGGCCACATTCAAACATGAAAGTGATTTGTAAACCATAAGAATCTGTAGAAATAAATTGCATTATTAAGTATAGTTAAAAAGGGAATGGTCATACTTTCTTTCATCTTTGATATGCTGTGGACCCTTCAAATTTTACAACAGTGTAAATGTGAACAGAGGCTGGAGAATATAGGGCATAAGAGCAGGGGCTTTACAGTTTTAAATTAATTCAATATTATATTCTGGCTCTGAATTATTTAACATCCTTTATCCTCAGCAATCTCACCTAAAAAAATGGGTATAATTTTAGCACATATCTTGGAAGAATATTTCTCAGAATTAAGCAACACATATAAAACCTTTGGCACATATATGCACTAACAATAAAAGCAATTATAGACATTATCATTATTAAACTAGTGGCCCGGTGCACGAAATTCATGCACAGGTGGGGGGTGTCCCTCAGCCCGACCTGCACCCTCTCCAATCTGGGACCCCTCGGGGGATGTCCGACTGCTGGTTTAGGGCCTAAACCAGCAGTCAGACATCCCTCTCACAATCCAGGACCACTGGCTCCTAACCGCTCACCTGCCTGCCTGCCTGATTGCCCCTAACC
>NW_005356635.1:3333670-3341670 GCF_000412655.1 Myotis brandtii
AAGAAACCCCGTGCCACCTTCCCCATCTAGCTGCCTGCCCCACCCAGCCATCTGCACACTGCTGTTTCAGACATTTCATGGGAATGGGACCATACACAATGGGTGTTTTGTGACCGGCTGCCTCACTTGGGTGTATACCTTGGAGTGGGGGGTTGCAGGGTCCTATGTGACTGATATTAATAATTTGAGGAGCAGCCACACCATTTCCATTCCGACAGCAGTGTGTGAGGGCTCGGATTTGTCCACATCCTCACCAACACTTGTTATCATTTAACTTTTGGTTCTAACCTCCAACGTGACCTCAGGGTCCCGCTGAAGCATTGCTCTCTAGAGCAACAATCTATGCTTTTCAATTCAGTTTTAAAAGTGGAAGTTGTTTAAAATATCTGCACAAACATCCCTATTGGTAAGTTCTCGCTGCTCAGGATCCGCTGTGACACAGCTTGCAGGGGCTAAGTCTGCCCCAAGCCAGCCTCACCCCGCTGCTGCCTGGTCCTGTCTGGTACTGGGGAGGGCCCTGGGGAGGGTGCTGGCGGCACCAGCCAACCCTCTGCGCGTCTGGCCACAGGCTGCATTGGGCTTTGGGAGACGAGGGAGGAAGAGCGAGGTTCAGGAACAGCTTTGGGGACATGCCTGTCATGGTGACTGTGCTGTTCCCCGCAGGCCGAGGTGAGCAGTGCGCAGGGGGCGCCTTCTCTGAATGAAGCCATTGGAGCTGGGAAGCTCCTGGGTGCCCATCTGCAAGCTCCACTGCGCCCACCGTCCTGGCTTCTACACCGCCTCAGAAGGCAAAGGTTTGATCAGCAAAAATGAAAACTTTAAAGAGGTGACGTGGGCTCCACCTCAGAGTGGCTCAGACATGGTTCATGGTCCCACATGGGACTGCAGACAGCATGGCCCTCTGGCAGGGCCCGAGTGCAGGGAGGAGCCAGAACTTCGTTGGGAAAGAAAGTCCACGGGGCTGAAGGTTCCCTCTTCAAACACTGATCGCTGGTCACAGTCTGGCCCCCAACTCCCATCCACAGGGTCCTCCTCATGGAGTAAAGGGTGCCAGGCAAGGCCTCTTCCTGGCTGTCCCCATGGACCCATTGGCTCTCCTGAGTCTGTGGGGGCAGATTGTGGGGTTCCCTGTTGGGCAGTGCAGCCACAGCTGCAGCCCTGAGGCCAGGCTCTGGGCTCAGAGCTGGGGTCCTTAGTGCCGCAGGCCCCTGATCTGCAGCCCTACCAATATGCAGCCCACCTGATCTGCAGCCCCCTGATTTGTAGCTCCCCCCAATCTGCAGCCCCTCCATCCACAGCCCCTCTGATCTTCAGCCCCCTGTGCAGTGACTCTGGGCTCGTTGTGAATGCATCATTATTCCAGGCCTGTGGGTGTGCTGGCCACTAGGGGGGGCTGGCGGCACTGGGAGCCTGTGGCTGCACAGGTCCCTGCTGTTCGGTCAATGCGTTATGGTGTCTGGGCTAATTTGCATATTTCTCTATTATATATATAGACTAGAGGCCTAGTGCACAAAAATTTTTGCACTTGGGGGGGGGGTCCCTCAGCCCGGCCTGTACTCTCTCGCAGTCTGGGACCCCTCGGGGGATGTCCACCTGCTGGCTTAGGCCCGTACCCTGGGGGATCAGGCCTAAGCTGGCAGTCAGACATCCCTCTGGCAGCCCAGGAGCCCTCGGGGGATGTCCACTTGCCAGTGGGGAGCAGGCCTAAGCTGCAGTCGGACATCCTTAGGGGGGGTTGGGGCGCCACCCTCTATCACCCACAGAGCAGGGCCGATCAGGGGGTTGGGGCGCCACCACTGTCACACTCAGGGCAGGGCTGATGGAGAGGTTATGGCTCTACCCTGTCACACACAGAGCAGGGCCGATCAGGGGGTTGGTGTGCTGCACCCTGTCAAACACAGAGCCGCAGGGCAATCAGGGGATTGGGGAGCTCTCCCCTATCAGGCACAGAGCAGGGCCCGTGGGGGGGCAGGGGGGGTTGGTGTGCTGCACCCTGTCAAACACAGAGCCGCAGGGCAATCAGGGGATTGGGGAGCTCCCCCCTATCAGGCACAGAGCAGGGCAGATCAGGGGGTTGGGGTGCCTTCCCCTGTCACGAACAGAGTAGGGTGGATAGGGAGGTTGTGGCCCCGCCCCCTGTCACACACAGAGCCGCAGGGCGATCAGGGGGTTTGGGCGCTGCCCCCTGTCATGCTGATCCCGGTGCCGGGAGCCTCGCTGCTCCGCTGATCCCGGTGCTGGGAGGCATATTACCCTTTTACTATATAGGATAGAGGCCTGGTGCATGGGTAGGGGCTGGCTGGTTTGCCCTGAAGGGTGTCCTGGCTCAGGGTGGGGGTCCCCACTGGGGTGCCTGGCCAGTCTGGGTGAGGGGCTGAGGGCTGTTTTCCGGCTGGCGAGTGACTGAAGCTTCCAACCGCTCCTTGTTTTCTTTTTTTTTTTTTTTTTCTGGGCCAGCTTTAGCTCTGAGGCCTCGCTGCTGAAAACATGGATACAATGTTTCGGTCCGGCTGGGTTTCAGTCCGGCTGTTTTCTGGGGTTTTGTTTACCTTCTTATTTGCAACATAGTATATAGTTGCTTAGACTTGCAGATGAGAGGCTGGCAAGTGAGGCGGGGAATGTTGGAGTCTGCAGCAAGCAAGCCTCGTGCTCGCTTCAGTGCCTGGCTGCCGGCCGCCATCTTGGTTGTCAGTTAATTTGCATATACTCACTGATTAGCCAATGAAAAGGGTAGCGGTCGTACGCCAATTACCATGTTTCTCTTTTATTAGTGTAGATAAGACAAACTGAATTAGAGTTCGTCACAAATTACCTCCCAAATTTCTAGTAATTCTGGCAGATTAAATGAAAAGTATAAAATACATGGAGAACTCTAGCACAAAGTAGTTGTAGAAATTCTCATAAAAAAATCTTAAAACAAGTGAACATTCCTAACAAGAGTTCTTTTTTAAACTGACAGTAAAAAAAAATCACCCCAGTACCAACCCTGGGAATATGAGTATAACATGTCACAGTCTTCTTTCTGTGACTCATTGTAGCAGGAGTCTGAGATCCAGACCTCAGTTAGAAATTGACTAAAGCCATGGTCGGCAAACTGCGGCTCGCGAGCCACATGCGGCTCTTTGGCTCCTTGAGTGTGGCTCTTCCTAAGCCTTAGGAATACCCTAATTAGGTTAATAACAATGTACCTACCTATATAGTTTAAGTTAAAAAAATTTGGCTCTCAAAAGAAATTTCAATTGTTGTACTGTTGATATTTGGCTCTGTTGACTAATGAGTTTGCCGACCACTGGACTAAAGAATATGAAGCCATGAGGTTGGTTACCAAAGAGCTTTGAAAGAAAAGCTGGATACCAAAGGCCCACAAATATGTCGTATTTCCAAAGCAAGCATCCAAGTTTGGATATCACACTTAAATCTTTGACTTAAAACCATGTCAGCTCTGCAGAGCTAAAGAGCATGTTCTTATCACACATGTTCTCGAGTTACTTGTAACTCTGAGTCCCTGATTCTATAATTCTACCTTGGTACCCAACATCCTTATTACTAACTGTACTAGTAAATCACTTGGATGCCTAGCCACTGGATAGGAGACATTCCCAATGTTTGGCCAAATGAAGCATCCACAGCTCTGGGTTAAATGTTCAGTCTGTGGTTTCAGACCGCCTGGGTTTGAATCCACGTTGGCTCTCTACCTACAAGCTTCAAAGCCCTCGTGGAGTTCCCAGACACATCAGTCACTTACCTTTATGTGCCTCACCTGTAAATGGTTTTCAGGTGGTGCTGTAACGTTTCAATGAGTTGGCATTTGTAAAATGCTTATAATAGTATTGCCACAGAGTAAAACCTCAATAAATACTAGTATGAGCTGTTTTCATTATAAGAAATTATTTCCCTAAGCCAGCAATTCTCAAAATGTGGCTGCATGGAAATCATCTGGAAGGCTTATTAATACATAGACCCCTAAACCCACCCCTGAAATTTCTGATTCAGTGGGTCTGGGACAGAGCCAGAGAATTGGTATTTTTAACAAAGTTCAGGGTGATACTGATGTTGCTGGTCCCAGGACCACCCCTTGCAAACCACTGCTCTAAAACATTTGTTTCAAATTCTCATCAAAAGCTTAACTGCAGTACAACTAGAGGGAGTGAAAGGTCATTTTAATTACATTAATTAAGTGTTATGAGTCAAAATATGGGGAACCCTGTCTGCAATTGCACCAGGATTGAGTTGCTGGGGACAATTCTGTAGGCTATCTTCCTGGACGGTGAGGGTGGAGATGAGGCCAGGAAATGCTACCCAAACAGAAACAATAGCATTTATATCCAGTTCTCTGATAATCGCTTTCAGAAGAGAGGTTTCTCCAATTGGGCCAAACAGAAAAATCTAAACTGCAGAAAGAACTTCAAGAAAGTTAGAAAGAACTTACAAACTCAACACCAAAAAAACCCGAACAATCCAATTAGACATTTCTGCAAAGAGGACATAAAGATATCCAATAGACATGAAAAGATGCTCAACATCATTAATCAGAGAGATGCAAATTAAAACCACAATGAGATATCACTTCACACCTGCCAGAAGGGCCATCATCAATAGATCAGCAAACGACAAGTACTGGCGAGGATGTGGAGAAAAGGGAACCCTCATGCACTGTTGATGGGAATGCAGACTGGTACAGCCACTGTGGAAAACAGTATGGAGTTTCCTCAAAAAATTAAAAATTGAACTACCTTATCACCCAGCAACTCCACTTCTGGGAATATATTCCAAGAAATCCGAAACACTAATTTAAAAGAACATATGCATCCTTATGTTCATTGTAGCATTATTTACAATAGCCAAGACTTGGAAGCAGCCCAAATGTCCATCAGTAGATGAGTGGATAAAAAAGCTGTGGTACATTTACATCATGGAATACTAGCTTGGTCGTCAAAAGGAAGGAACTCTTACCCTTTGCAACGGCATGGATGGACCTGGAGATTATTATGCTAAATGAAATAATCTAGTCAGAGAAAGACAAATACCACATAATTTAAATTACATGTGGAATCTAATGAACAAAATAAAATAACAGACAAAATAGAAATAAACTCATATACAGAGAGTAGACTGACAGCTGTCAAAGGGGATGGGGTTAGGAGCTGGATGAAAAAGGTAAAGGGATTAAGCAAAAACAAAACAAAACTCATAGACACAGATAATATGGTGATTACTGGAAAGAAAGGGGGTGGGGAGAAGTAGAAGAGGGTAAAGGGGGGATAAATGGTGATGGAAGGAGACTTGATTTGAGGTGTTGAACACATAATACAATCAATATGCAGATGATGTATTATAGAATTATACAGCCGAAACCCATATAATCTTATTAACCGATGTCACCCCAATAAATTCAACTTTAAATAAAAAAGAACTTCGGGGAGCCACAGAACCAAGGACAGCCCGTGGTGATTAAAGCAAACCCAAAAGACCCCTCTGTCAACAGGTGGAGGAAAACAAGGTGGGTGTGGGCGCGCCCCCACTGAGACGCCCTGCCACCAGCCGGGTCAGCCTGAGAAATCCCGGGAATTGGACATGAGAGGGAGATGGACAGAGGCAAGCACGAACCGCGCTCTCAGAAATATTCATGGTTTATTATTCATCCCTGTGCCAAGGAGCCCTGGCAGAGTCCCCAGACACACCAGTCAACGTCACCGCCCTCCAGCCCCGCCTCTTCCCTCGGTTTGGGAAGTCCCTGCGACCCTAGCGACTGAGCGGCAGACTGCGGACAGCGTCAGGCCATGTGGTGCCCTGTGCAGAGGTGAGCGCTCAGCCACTCCTTTCCCGGGAAGGGGGACAGACAGGCTGCGAGGGTCTTGGCATGGGAACGTACGGAGTTGTGCTGCCCCGCGGGGTGGGAGCAGTGAGGGTCGGTGGGGATGGGAGGAAGCACTGAAGAGGGAGGAGGATTAAAGAAAAGTGGGCAAAGTCACCACTTCAAATGACTGATGCCGGGCAAAAGGCACACTCTGAGCAGATTCATCAGTAGGTGGAGATCCTTATTGCTTCACAGATGACAGGTTTGTCCAAAAAAGATGAATTAAGGAGAAACTCCTGGGACCTGGGGGTAAAATGGAGTGATAGGATTAGTTACATTTAAGTGACAGCTGCAAGGAGAATTAAAGCACACTGCTGAGGGAGGAGCAAGGACATTTAAAAACCACTTCCCCTGCCTTTTGTTTCTGTAACAAGTTATCCCGAAGGAAGCCTGCAGTCTCTGAAGTGCGGGAGTGCCTGCAGGTCCCTCCAGAGCGTTGCTCCTGAGCTGCCAGCCAGAAAGTTGAAGCCACTCCTTCACTTGGGAGCAAACCTCCCTCAGGTTTGGACATAATTCTCCATTTCCCGGGAAGATTTTCTGTCAACGCCTGTGACAGGAGAGGATTCAGGACCAGAAAAGAAGAGCTCAGGTATTGTCCACTTCAGTTTCATTACCTACATCGTCAGGTTGAACTTTGTGGATCCACAAGTCATGTTCTCTTAGAATTTTGATTCTCTTTGAAATAGCTCATATGTGGGCACACCAACTTCTGTGTTCTAGCTGAGCAAGAGAATTACCTGCCTCCTGCTGTTCCTTTCTGTGTTCATCTAAGGAAAAGAAGATGGAAATTTTGCCTCCTGTCAGACACAGTTGTTTATAAGTATTGTAACCAGATGGTCCCAGTGACAAAAGTGGTGGTGAGATTAGTCCTATATTAAATTTTAATTTGGGCTTCATTCTACTGATTCCATTATCTTTAAATCTATAGGAAGATAAAGTAATGTAACATCCATGTTGTTTCTAGCATAGTTTATGGCTAAAGGATAGTTGCTGATAGAATCCAAAAGAAATAATTCTATTCTAAGGAACTTTGAGATTTTAAATTGTGAAGGTCACATTTCTTAGAAAAGCAATATAAAGATTTTATTGCAACCCTGTATGTTTTGAATTTCAGGAGAAAATAAGGTTTGGATTCCTGGGCTGGCCCCACATGTGGGTTACAGATAACATTTTCCAACAAGCTGAGCATACTAATATTTCTTCCCTGGTTATGCTCCCCCACTCCCATGGCTCACATGAGGAGGAGAAGGGAACAAGGAAACAGCAGGGGGATGTTCTAAGCAGAGCAAAAGCAGACAGCATCATGCCTTTGGGGGGCAGCATCACCACGCAATGCCTGGGCCAGGCTCACACCTGCCCAGCCAGTCACTATTGCTTACGGTCATTATTTGGCAATGTGCAACGTGCCTTTTTTGGCAAGGTTTAAGGACACATTAGAAATAGATTTATTTACTGTTCCAGTGGATTATTACATCTCATAAAAATGTTCTTGAGGGAGGTTTATAAAATGAAAACATAATACAAGATTGGGCAAAAGTAGGTTTACAGTTGTTCATATAGAAAATAATCCTATATAATAAAAGGCTAATATGCAAATCAACCGAACAGTGGAACGACTGGTCGCTATGACATGCACTGACCACCAGGGGGGCAGACGCTCAACGCAGGAGCTGCCCTGGTGGTCAGTGTGCTCCCACAGGGGCAGCTCTGCTCAGCCAGAAGCCAGGCTCAGCAGCAGCAGCAGTGCTAAGGACCCCTTAGGATGTCCAACTTCTTAACTCTGTAGTGATAGCACCTATCAAGTCTTTACCAAGATACAAGATTCATTTATATAAGTAACTGAAATAGGACTATATGTAGAGCACTTACAGAATAGTTTCATCTGAAATACCTAAGCCAACAGTCGGACATCCCCCGAGGGGTCCCAGACTGTGAGAGGGCCTAGGCCGGGACCTCCCCCACCCCTCACCCCTCAGTGCATGAATGTCATGCACTGGGCCTCTAGTACTATATAATAAAGATGTAATATACAAATTGACCGTCACACCCTCGAACAAGATGGCCACCCCCATGTGGGCACAAGATGGCTGCCACAAGATGGCCACAGGGGAGGGGAGTTGGGGGTGACCAGGCCAGCAGGGGA
>NW_005356635.1:3343652-3356349 GCF_000412655.1 Myotis brandtii
GTGAGAGGGTGCAGGCTGGGCTGAAGGACACCCCCCCCACACATGAATTTCATGCACTGGGCCTCTAGTACAATGATAAATGATAATGCAAGGATAAACTCTGTGCTTCACATATGCACACTGTAAACCTACTTTTGCCCCAACCTGTACTATACATTTAGTGATAAAAAGTGTTACAAAATTTAGTTTGATACACACACATACATGGGAACATATACACAATATATATACAAGGTTGGAGGGTATCCAGCAAAATGTTAATGATTATATTTGGGTGGTGGGAATATAAGTAATTAAAAAAATTTTTAATTCTTACCCGAGGATATTTTTCCATTGATTTTTAGAGAGAGTGGAAGAGAGGAGGAGAGACACAGAGAGAGAAACATCGATGTGAGAGAGACACATTGATTGTTTATGTCCCACATGCACCCCAATTGGGGCCGAAGATCCAGCCTGCAACCAAGGTACCTGTCCTTGACCGGAATTGAACCCAAGACCCTTCACTCCTCTGGCCGATGTTCTATCTACTGAGCCAAACCAAGCAGGGCAAGAATTTTAATTTTTTTCTACTTCTTTACAGCTTCCAAACGTTCTATCATACATATCTATTAGTTTTATGACCAGATTTTAACCCCTAGAGTGCCGGGGAGCACGATTGCGCGCCTGTCTTTCGCCAAAAGTGCCGGGAGCGCTATCAAAGCTTCGAAATGGCATCCAGTTCTAAGTCTGCTTTTATTAGTGATGATGATATTGCTAAATATGTCAATGTAGTAAAGGTTTCCTTAAGTTTTTGAATAAGAGAGTGGAAGAGAGGAGGAGAGACACAGAGAGAGAAACATCGATGTGAGAGAGACACATTGATTGTTTATGTCCCACATGCACCCCAATTGGGGCCGAAGATCCAGCCTGCAACCAAGGTACCTGTCCTTGACTGGAATTGAACCCAAGACCCTTCACTCCTCTGGCCGATGTTCTATCTACTGAGCCAAACCAGGCAGGGCAAGAATTTTAATTTTTTTCTACTTCTTTACAGCTTCCAAATGTTCTATCATACACATGTATTAGTTTTATGACCAGATTTTAACCCCTAGGGTGCCGGGGAGCACGATTGCGCACCTGTCTTTCGCCAAAAGTGCCGGGAACGCTATCAAAGCTTCGAAATGGCATCCAGTTCTAAGTCTGCTTTTATTAGTGATGATGATATTGCTAAATATGTCAATGTAGTAAAGGTTTCCTTAAGTTTTTGAATATGTAACTTCACTTACTTGCAATTCATAATTTTTTTCCTAAACTGCTGTAAAATCAGCAAAAATGCCTTGGCAATTTTAGCATAGTTCCTAGGATATTGGTTGGCACTCAAAGGGTTAAAGTTAGTCCAAAAAGCTAATGTAGAAACAGGAAACTAAGCCTTATGTACTTCAGTTGTCACAATATTTTAGTATGGTATTAATTTTTGTCTTTTCAATGCATCCTTAAGTAATAGGGGTTGCTACATTTTATGAACAAGTGAAAAGCTACGAAGGAATTTTCACAACAGTAAAATGCCACTTGATCACAGAGCTACAAGGGAGGCCAGCACACACTGTGGCTTTGGACAGTGAGTTCCACCATAACAGTTATAAACAGAACTGGCCACTTAGGACCCTTCAGGAAGGCCTCTGAGGGTACCAGAGTCACTGTGTGTGGTTGTACTGGGCCTTTGCTCAAACCATAGTTACAACTGCGAACTGTGATGTTTTTCAGAATGAAAGTGAAAGGCGGAGGAATCGCCTGCTTGCTGATTCCCTTCGCCGTGATCTGCCTGGTGGCCACGCCCGGGGGCAGCGCCTGTCCTCGCCGCTGTGCCTGCTACGTGCCCACAGAGGTGCATTGCACATTTCGGTACCTGACCGCCATCCCAGACAGCATCCCGCCCAATGTGGAGCGTATCAATTTAGGGTGCGTGGGGGCCCTCGTCCTGTCCCCTTCTCAAGAAGGGATTGTCTCCCGAACACTTAGGACTTCGGGAGATTAACCACAATTGTAATAATATTTCTCTTCTGAAATGAGTGCATGAGGATTCTAAGTTTGTTGGGCCAATAAGAAAATTTAACTCATAAACTTTTATTAGGAGAAAGTTCTAGAACCTGAAGTGACTCTTGGTAGGTTTCCAGGCCTGTGGCTATAGAAAAGCTTCATTTTGGCTACATTTGTACTGGAAAATAATAAAGCTCTTGTTAAGAATTAGGGCTATGGCCTGATGAATCTCAGAGGGAGGTGGAAGTGGGTGGGGAGAGATTAACCAAAGAATTTATATGCATATATGCATGACCCATGGACACAGACAGTAGTGTGGTGAAGGCCTGAGGTGCAGTGGAGGGGTCAGTGGGGTAAAAAAAAAAAAAAAAGACACTGTAATACTTTCAACAGTAAAGATAAATTTAAAAAAAAGAACTAGGGTTATGATATATCAGTAAGAGATAACAGGATAGCTAGGAGTGTCCTTCTATATATAAAAGATATGTGTGAAACATAGGTTAGGTCCTTTTTGAAGGCCCTTGGGGTTTTTTTTCCATACAAGATGACTTATTTATAATTGCTTTTTAAAATGCATACCTAATTAAATCTACCAAAAGGTGGCTATAATTTTAAAATTTATAAACAACTATATGAACATATGTGTACTCAAACTTAATATAATTTATTTGACATTAGTGAGAACTTACTGTGTGCCAAACACAATGATGGTACCAGGGATTCAATGAAGAAAATATATATTAATTCCTAAAAGCCATAGATTTTTTTTTTGGGGGGGGAGGGTTATTTTTAATAGTTTACTGATTTTTAGAGAGAGAGAGAGAAACATTAATGTGAGAGCATAACATCCATTGGCTGCCTCCTGCATGCCTCTTACCAGGGATCAAGCCCACAACCTGGGCATGTGCCCTGACCAGGATTCAAATCAACAACCTTTTGGTTGGACCATGTTCAACTGAGCCACACCAGCCAGGGCTAGAAACTATAGTTAAAGGGAAAAGACAGATGTACATTTAGTACAACTTAATAAGAACCATAATACAGCAAACGAACTTAGGAACAATCACTGACAATAATAGCTACCATTAATTGTATGCTTTCTATACCCAGGCATTGAGCTAAGCACTCTTCATGTATTCATTCATTTAATCTTTTTTTTAAAGTTTATAAAGTGCCATTCTTTTTAAAAATAGGTTTTTATTGATTTCAGAGAAGGAGAGGGAGAGAGAGATACATCAATGAGGATTCAATGAAGAAAATATATATTAATTCCTAAAAGCCATAGATTTTTTTTTTGGGGGGGGAGGGTTATTTTTAATAGTTTACTGATTTTTAGAGAGAGAGAGAGAAACATTAATGTGAGAGCATAACATCCATTGGCTGCCTCCTGCATGCCTCTTACCAGGGATCAAGCCCACAACCTGGGCATGTGCCCTGACCAGGATTCAAATCAACAACCTTTTGGTTGGACCATGTTCAACTGAGCCACACCAGCCAGGGCTAGAAACTATAGTTAAAGGGAAAAGACAGATGTACATTTAGTACAACTTAATAAGAACCATAATACAGCAAACGAACTTAGGAACAATCACTGACAATAATAGCTACCATTAATTGTATGCTTTCTATACCCAGGCATTGAGCTAAGCACTCTTCATGTATTCATTCATTTAATCTTTTTTTTAAAGTTTATAAAGTGCCATTCTTTTTAAAAATAGGTTTTTATTGATTTCAGAGAAGGAGAGGGAGAGAGAGATACATCAATGATGAGAAAATAATTAGTCAGCTGCCTTTTACATGCCCCACACTGGAGATCGAGCCCATAACCCTATCATGTGCCCTAACAGGGAATCAAAACTATGACCTCCTAGTTCATAGGTCAACACTCAACCACTGAGCCACACCGGCTGGGCTCATTTAATCTTCCTAAATGCCTCTTACCAGGGATCAAGCCCACAACCTGGGCATGTGCCCTGACCAGGATTCAAATCAACAACCTTTTGGTTGGACCATGTTCAACTGAGCCACACCAGCCAGGGCTAGAAACTACAGTTAAAGGGAGAAGACAGGTGTACAACTTAATAAGAACCATAATACAGCAAACGAATTTAGGAACAATCACTGACAATAATAGCTACCATTAATTGTATGCTTTCTATACCCAGGCATTGAGCTAAGCACTCTTCATGTATTTATTCATTTAATCTTTTTTTTAAAGTTTATAAAGTGCCATTCTTTTTAAAAATAGGTTTTTATTGATTTCAGAGAAGGAGAGGGAGAGAGAGATACATCAATGATGAGAAAATAATTAGTCAGCTGCCTTTTACATGCCCCACACTGGAGATCGAGCCCATAACCCTATCATGTGCCCTGACAGGGAATCGAGAAACTATGACCTCCTAGTTCATAGGTCAACACTCAACCACTGAGCCACACCGGCTGGGCTCATTTAATCTTCCTAACCCCTTTGGAGTAGTTTCTACTATTTGTATTTTACAAATGAGCATACTGAGGCACAAAAAGGTTACTGATTTTATTCAGGGACACTCCTAATACTACCAAGTGCCTGAGTACATAATCACAGCCAAACCATTTGGCTTCAGAGCCCAGGTTTCTTAGTCACTACTTTATAATGATGAATTCCACCTGGGAGAGTGAGGGGAACATGCGATAAAAGAATGGGCTGGGTCTTAAAAATGTTCACAAAGGGGGGTGGGGTGGGGACCAACCTGAAGGAACAGCATACACCTAGAGGTTTGAAGTGAAAAGGAATGTGGCATGTTCCGGGAATGTGAATAAGGTGATTGTAACAGACCGCAAGGGTTGGTGGAGGGTAGACCTTCTGTGGCATCTAATGAATTTCAATATTTCAAGCACTGGGTTATCTTCTTAGAGCACAGGTGCAACAAGAGAGGCATCGGTGTGTGTGTGCCTGTGTGTGTGTGCACGTGTATGCATATGTTGGCTCTTGCTTTGACATTTGAACTTGAGTTGACAGGCTTAGCTTATGCCTAGAATGCCATTTGTATTTCAGGTACAACAGCTTGGTCAGACTGACAGAAATAGATTTTTCCGGCCTGAATAAGCTGGAATTACTGATGCTGCACAGCAATGGCATTCACACAATCCCGGCTAAGACCTTCTCAGATTTGCAGGCCTTGCAGGTGAGACCTGGCGGGAAAGGGGCAGGTTAAAGAGGTAAGATGTTCCTCCAAAAACTGCCTGTTCCTACAGCATCCAAAAACCAACATTCTGTAAATTAGAAGTAGACATCATGAGAGAATGTCAAAGAACTGTTTTCTTTTTTAATGCAACAGTATGTGGAAATTAGAATAATAAAGAAATTCTGATGCAAGTTTTCATACCTCAAGCTAGTAGAAAATATATTAATACCCAGTGATTACTAATCCTTTAAATATATATATATATATATTTCAGAGTGGAAGGAAGAGAGAGAGAGATAGAAACATCCATCATGAGAAAAAATCATTGATTGACTGCCTCCTGCATGCCCCACACTGAGGATCAAGCTCGCAACCAGGAATGTGCCCTGACCAGGAATTGAACTGTGACCTCCTGCATCATAGGTCAACACTCAAACACTGAGCCATGCCAGCTGGGCACTAATCCTTTAAAATTTAATCCTAAAAGGCTACTTCTAGTCATGTTCATATTGGAACTGAATCAGATTCCAAAATATAATTGCTATCTTAGAAGTTGGCTTTCTATACAGCAATATATTTTTTAGTCTCACTTTATTTACTTATGCCCTGCCTTGTTAAAAAAAAAACTTTGAAAAGTTGTGGAGACTTCCAAGAATGTGTGTTAAGTATTGTAAAAATGATCACTCCAGTAGGTGAGGAAGTACAAGGTAGAACAAATCTGAGGACAAGATCAGAGGGAGCACAGTGAAAGGCAGACATACAGATTAACATGTCTACATTAAGTAGGACTTGAGGCCTTCAAGAAGTTCACAATTCATGGCATCTATTAATTTTAATAAATGATAATAAAACTACTAGTACTGTTCAGAAAAAGCACAACCACATTTGATTTTAAATCTGTCTCCCAATGCTTCTGATAAAATACAGTGTAATAAAATAAGTTGTCGGTAACATCCTTATCTATCTACTAATATATATATATATGCCTAAGTGACCAGACCGAACGGAATGACTGGAACGATCAGAATGACTGGTCGCTATGACACGCACTGACCGCCAGGGGGCAGACACTCAACGCAGGAGCTGCCCCGTGGTGGTCAGTGCACTCCCACAGCCAACCTCCCCCCAGCTGGCCAACCTCTTGTGGTCCCTCTCCCAGGCCTGCAGGCCCTGTTACCTGATTGGGGCTAGTCCCTAAGCTGAGACGGGCAACAGGGAATGGGTGGCAATGGTCATGGCCCCTTTTCCAGGGGGGCTGAGGGCTGCCTCCCTCCTTGGGGTGGCGGCCAACCTCCCGTGCCCCATCCCTCCCCCTGGCTGGCAGGCCTTGATCAGCCTACCACCTGCCTGTCATGGTGGTGGCACAACAGTGAGGGAAGGAGGGGGGGAGGCAGGGAACAGCACAGTGGCAGAGCACTGATGATGGCAGCATCAGCGTCCGGCGCCTGATTCTTCCGCACCCGGCTCAGCGACCATCATCTCCTCTCCAGCCGGCCCTGATCAACCTGGCCCTAATCGGCCCTGATCGCCAGCCAGGTCTAGGGACATCACCCGTGCACAAATTTTGTGCACCAGGCCTCTAGTAAAAGATAAAATGCCATGTGCATAGAGCCTTTGACATTACACTAGAGCTGGGTAAAGCCTTAGAAGTCAATCCAGGTATGGGATTCTGTTGATTTGACTTACTCAGGCTTTATTTGGAATATATGTGTTCAGAGGACTAGATGGCATACATATTCTTCATTAATTTCTCCACACATATATATTTGCCACCAGGTCTTGAACAAATATTGAGGACCATTGAGATTGAGCTTGTACTCCCAATTTAGTTTGTCTTTGCTTATTAGGGAACTTGGTATTCTAGAAAAGTACTCTCAACAAAAATGACAGATTGTGTCCAACCAGGAAAAATTATGAGAAACCATTGTTTTTACTAGCATTTCTTTGTCTTTTTTTTTGTAGAGATATGTGTAATAATTGAAGCAGAAGTTAAAGAATACCCACACACAATTGACCTATTCAAAAACTATTTAATTCAAAATCAATTAAAATCAATTTACTCATAATAACCAAAAAATAGAATACTCCCCAAATGTTTATAAACTGATGAAGGATAAACAAAATATGTTACATGTATATAATGAAATACTATTCAGCAATAAAAAGAAATGAAGGGCTGATGCATGGTAAACATGGATGGGTCTTAAAAATATCAGGCAAATTAAAAATAAAAGCTAGACACAAAAGACCACATGTTCTTGATCCCATTTATTTTATATTATTTTTTCATTATTATTCTTTTTATTGTTGAAAGTATTACATGTGCCCCTTTTTTTCTCCCATTCATCCCTTATAGCCTGTCCCCACCCCCTACACCAGGTCTTTACCCCCCCTATTGTCTGTGTCCATGATTTATGTATATATACAAACAAGTTCTTTGGTTGGTCTCTTTCTATCCACACACCCTCCATCACCTTCCCTCTGAGATTATACAGTCTGCTCCACTCATCTATGTCTATAGGTCTATTTTGTTCACCAGTTTATTTTGTTCATTATATTCCACTTATGAGTGATACTTGTCTTTCTCTGACTGGCTTATTTCGCTTAGCATGATACTCTCCAGGCTCCTCCATGCTGTCTAAAAGGGTAAGAGATCCTTATTTTTTATTGCTGCACTAGAGGCCTTGTGCACGGAAATCCGTGCACTCAGGGGGGTCTCTCAGCCAGGCCTGTGCCCTCTCGCAGTCTTGGACCCCTCAGGGGATGTCCACCTGCCAGCCTAGGCCTGTTCCTTGAGGGATCGGGCCTAAGCTGGCAGTCAGACTTCCCTCTGGCAGCCCGAGAGCCATCGGTGGGGAGCAGGCCTAAGCTGTTAGTCGGACATCCTTAGTGCTGCCGCGGAGGCAGGAGAGGAAGTGCACTGACCACCAGGGGGCACCTCCTGCATTGAGCATCTACCCCCTGGTGGTCAGTGCGCATCATAGCGACCGGTCGTTCCTGGTCATTCTGCCATTAGGGTCAATTTGCATATTACCCTTTTATTATATAGGATAGTATTCCATGCTGCATAAAAGTGCCACAGCTTTTGTATCCACTCATCTACTGATGGGCATGTGGGCTATTTACAGATCTTAGCTAATATAAATTGAACTGCTATGAACATAGGGGTACATACATTCTTTCTTAAGATATATTCCCAGAAGTGGGCTCACTAAGTCAAATGGCAGTTCCATATTTAATTTTTTGAGGAAACTCCATACTGTTTTCCATAATGGCTACACCAGTCTGCATTCCGCACCCGGCTCAGCGACCATCATCTCCTCTCCAGCCGGCCCTGATCAACCTGGCCCTAATCGGCCCTGATCGCCAGCCAGGTCTAGGGACATCACCCGTGCACAAATTTTGTGCACCAGGCCTCTAGTAAAAGATAAAATGCCATGTGCATAGAGCCTTTGACATTACACTAGAGCTGGGTAAAGCCTTAGAAGTCAATCCAGGTATGGGATTCTGTTGATTTGAGCCCCCTTTTTAATTGGATTGTTTGTCATCTTTTTGTTAAGTTGTATGAGTTCCTTATATATTTTGGATATTAACCCTTTATCAGATGTATCATTGCCAAATATGTTCTCCTATATAGTGGGCCCCCTTTTCATTGTGTTGATGTTTTCTTTTGCTGTACAGAAGCTTTTTATTTTAATGTAATCCTATTTGTTTATTTTCTCCTTCATTTTCTTTGCCCTAGGAGATGTATTGGTAAACATATTGCTACCAGAGATTTTGCTGCCTATGGTTTCTTCTAGGTTTTTTATGGTTTCACATCTTACATTTAAGTCTTTTATTCATTTTGAGTTTATTCTTGTGGAAGTTAAAGAATACCCACACACAATTGACCTATTCAAAAACTATTTAATTCAAAATCAATTTACTCATAATAACCAAAAAATAGAATACTCCCCAAATGTTTATAAACTGATGATGGATAAACAAAATATGTTACATGTATATAATGAAATACTATTCAGCAATAAAAAGAAATGAAGGGCTGATGCATGGTAAACATGGATGGGTCTTAAAAATATCAGGCAAATTAAAAATAAAAGCTAGACACAAAAGACCACATGTTCTTGATCCCATTTATTTTATATTATTTTTTCATTATTATTCTTTTTATTGTTGAAAGTATTACATGTGCCCCTTTTTTTCTCCCATTCATCCCTTATAGCCTGTCCCCACCCCCTACACCAGGTCTTTACCCCCCCTATTGTCTGTGTCCATGATTTATGTATATATACAAACAAGTTCTTTGGTTGGTCTCTTTCTATCCACACACCCTCCATCACCTTCCCTCTGAGATTATACAGTCTGCTCCACTCATCTATGTCTATAGGTCTATTTTGTTCACCAGTTTATTTTGTTCATTATATTCCACTTATGAGTGATACTTGTCTTTCTCTGACTGGCTTATTTCGCTTAGCATGATACTCTCCAGGCTCCTCCATGCTGTCTAAAAGGGTAAGAGATCCTTATTTTTTATTGCTGCACTAGAGGCCTTGTGCACGGAAATCCGTGCACTCAGGGGGGTCTCTCAGCCCGGCCTGTGCCCTCTCGCAGTCTTGGACCCCTCAGGGGATGTCCACCTGCCAGCCTAGGCCTGTTCCTTGAGGGATCGGGCCTAAGCTGGCAGTCAGACTTCCCTCTGGCAGCCCGAGAGCCATCGGTGGGGAGCAGGCCTAAGCTGTTAGTCGGACATCCTTAGTGCTGCCGCGGAGGCAGGAGAGGAAGTGCACTGACCACCAGGGGGCACCTCCTGCATTGAGCATCTACCCCCTGGTGGTCAGTGCGCATCATAGCGACCGGTCGTTCCTGGTCATTCTGCCATTAGGGTCAATTTGCATATTACCCTTTTATTATATAGGATAGTATTCCATGCTGCATAAAAGTGCCACAGCTTTTGTATCCACTCATCTACTGATGGGCATGTGGGCTATTTCCAGATCTTAGCTAATATAAATTGAACTGCTATGAACATAAGGGTACATACATTCTTTCTTAAGATATATTCCCAGAAGTGGGCTCACTAAGTCAAATGGCAGTTCCATATTTAATTTTTTGAGGAAACTCCATACTGTTTTCCATAATGGCTACACCAGTCTGCATTCCCACCAGCAGTGTACTAGGGTTCCCTTTTCTCCACAACCTCACCAGCACTTGTCATTTCTGATTTGTTGATGGTGGCCATTCTAACAAGTGTGAGGTGATACCTCATCATTTTAACTTGCATCTCTCTGATGATCAGTGACTTTGAGCATTTTTCATATGTCTCTTGGCCATCTGTATGTCCACTTTGGAGAAGTATCTATTTAGATCTTTTGCCCCCTTTTTAATTGGATTGTTTGTCATCTTTTTGGTAAGTTGTATGAGTTCCTTATATATTTTGGATATTAACCCTTTATCAGATGTATCATTGCCAAATATGTTCTCCTATATAGTGGGCCCCCTTTTCATTGTGTTGATGTTTTCTTTTGCTGTACAGAAGCTTTTTATTTTGATGTAATCCTATTTGTTTATTTTCTCCTTCATTTTCTTTGCCCTAGGAGATGTATTGGTAAACATATTGCTACCAGAGATTTTGCTGCCTATGGTTTCTTCTAGGTTTTTTGGTCTTAAAAATATCAGGCAAATTAAAAATAAAAGCTAGACACAAAAGACCACATGTTCTTGATCCCATTTATTTTATATTATTTTTTCATTATTATTCTTTTTATTGTTGAAGTATTACATGTGCCCCTTTTTTTCTCCCATTCATCCCTTATAGCCTGTCCCCACCCCCTACACCAGGTCTTTACCCCCCCTATTGTCTGTGTCCATGATTTATGTATATATACAAACAAGTTCTTTGGTTGGTCTCTTTCTATCCACACACCCTCCATCACCTTCCCTCTGAGATTATACAGTCTGCTCCACTCATCTATGTCTATAGGTCTATTTTGTTCACCAGTTTATTTTGTTCATTATATTCCACTTATGAGTGATACTTGTCTTTCTCTGACTGGCTTATTTTGCTTAGCATGATACTCTCCAGGCTCCTCCATGCTGTCTAAAAGGGTAAGAGATCCTTATTTTTTATTGCTGCACTAGAGGCCTTGTGCACGGAAATCCGTGCACTCAGGGGGGTCTCTCAGCCAGGCCTGTGCCCTCTCGCAGTCTTGGACCCCTCAGGGGATGTCCACCTGCCAGCCTAGGCCTGTTCCCTGAGGGATCGGGCCTAAGCTGGCAGTCAGACTTCCCTCTGGCAGCCCGAGAGCCATCGGTGGGGAGCAGGCCTAAGCTGTTAGTCGGACATCCTTAGTGCTGCCGCGGAGGCAGGAGAGGAAGTGCACTGACCACCAGGGGGCACCTCCTGCATTGAGCATCTACCCCCTGGTGGTCAGTGCGCATCATAGCGACCGGTCGTTCCTGGTCATTCTGCCATTAGGGTCAATTTGCATATTACCCTTTTATTATATAGGATAGTATTCCATGCTGCATAAAAGTGCCACAGCTTTTGTATCCACTCATCTACTGATGGGCATGTGGGCTATTTCCAGATCTTAGCTAATATAAATTGAACTGCTATGAACATAAGGGTACATACATTCTTTCTTAAGATATATTCCCAGAAGTGGGCTCACTAAGTCAAATGGCAGTTCCATATTTAATTTTTTGAGGAAACTCCATACTGTTTTCCATAATGGCTACACCAGTCTGCATTCCCACCAGCAGTGTACTAGGGTTCCCTTTTCTCCACAACCTCACCAGCACTTGTCATTTCTGATTTGTTGATGGTGGCCATTCTAACAAGTGTGAGGTGATACCTCGTCATTTTAAGTTGCATCTCTCTGATGATCAGTGACTTTGAGCATTTTTTATATGTCTCTTGGCCATCTGTATGTCCACTTTGGAGAAGTATCTATTTAGATCTTTTGCCCCCTTTTTAATTGGATTGTTTGTCATCTTTTTGGTAAGTTGTATGAGTTCCTTATATATTTTGGATATTAACCCTTTATCAGATGTATCATTGCCAAATATGTTCTCCTTGCCACAGCTGTATCCACTCATCTACTGATGGGCATGTGGGCTATTTCCAGATCTTAGCTAATATAAATTGAACTGCTATGAACATAAGGAGGGATATATTCTTTCTGATCGGTGTTTCCAGATTCATAGGATCTATTCCTAAAGTGGGATCACTGGTCAAATGGCAGTCCCATTTTTATTTTTTGAAGAAACTCCATACTGTTTTCCATAGTGGCTTCACTAGTCTGCATTCCCACCAGGAGTGTACTAGGGTTCCCCCTTTTTCTTTTTAAAATTTTTTTAAAATGTATTTTTATTGATTTCAGAGAGGAAGGGAGAGGGAGAGAGTGATAGAAATATCAATGAGAGAGAACCATTGATGGGCTGCTTCCTGCACGCCCCCCACTGGGGATCAAGCCCACAACCTGGGCATGTGCTCTGACCAGGAATTGAACCGTGAC